>NC_142522.1:29728451-29790951 GCF_964205215.1 Stylophora pistillata
ATATGTATATATCGTAAGTCGTTAGTGTAACTCTTTGGCCAACAAAGGTGCACCGTGCCAGAAGGATCAATAAAGATTCGCAGTCCAAACCTCACAGCAAACACGAACGTAGAAAGTTTAAAAATTGCGAGGATGGACAACTTCCGACGTGAAAAATATAAAAAATTTTAATAAAAAAAGTTTCGGTCCGAGACCTTCTTCAGTTATTTACAACTTTTGAAATAAAAAAGAGAGCATTAAATAAGATCGAAGTGCTAATGATTACGTAATTACAGATAACGACTAATGAACTGGTGCTAATAAGAAGATAACTAAAAACCTAATTACAAAGAAAGCAATGGGCAAAATACAAGAAACAAACGCTAAAAACTAAGAGATAAGAATACTAAATATGTTAAAATGAGTGGCGTAACCAATTGCAAAGAAGCCATGCGTCAAGTAAAAAGAGGGGGAGGCCCACTTTTAACTACAACTGTAAACCGTAACAAAATCCCAAAACAAGGCCTTTGGAGCCCGAAAGGGCAAATTAGCAACAAAATCCCTGGAGGGGCCTTTAAATGATACTAATCATAATAAGATCCCTTGGCAGGGCCTCTGAGCCCAATCCACACCTAAAGGGCCGACAAAATCCAAGAAAAAGGCCTTTGAACGATCAATTAGTAGCACCTAATATAAGATGGAAAATTAATTGTAGCAAATTCTATTTTTCGAATGAAATTCCTTTCTTTTATTCAAACCATGGGGTGTCAAAGAGAACAACTGAGCACTCCAATAAGCCTCTTTTGTGATTAAAAGCCTATCGATCTCTTCAGAGCCACTAGGGGCCTGTACCTGATCAATGCATTGGAACGAAAAATCGTCCAGGGTGTGTGGGGTTTTGTTAAAGTGTATCGCTACTTCACAAGTTGTTTTGTTTGTGAGCATAGCAGATTTGTGATTTCGAAATCTAACTTTAAAGTCGCTAGTAGTAGATCCCACGTATTGCAGGCGACATTTCTTGCAAGAAGCCAAGTAAATCACATTTTTAGAATCACAGGAAAGTCTGGAGTGAATGATGTAATTTTTGCCCGTCTGAAAGCTGAGAAATGATTTAGATCCAACAAAGAAATTCTTACAGAGGTCGCATCTTTTCCTATCGCGTTTAAAGCAGCTATTGTTATGAGGAATGGTTTGTCTGTCGCTGGCAGTTTTAAAACGAGATGGTGCTAACAATTCTTTGAGATTCTTCGATCGACAAAAAGATGGTATGATAGAACTTCGAGGAAAAAGTTCTTTCAATTTAGGGTTAGATTGTAGAATAAACAAATGCTTTCTGATTATGTTGCCTACGTCGAGCAAATTAGGATTAAATCCTAACTAACAATCAAAATTTCGCAAAAAAGTTACTAAATCAACTATGAATTATTTAAACGAGAATTTTAATAGTAGTATTGTCTTCTTGACACAGTGCTGGAGCTTCCCACAAATTTTTAAAGTCAGATAAAAGGAGACGGAAGTGGTCACAGAGAATTCTCTTCTTGATATCACTGAGGATATAACGGATTATACCCTCATGATTTTCCTCTCCATTGCGAAAAGTAGCATTGTTACGAAACTTCCAAATGCCATACAGGATCGTTTTGATAAGGAAACGGGCCAGTCGCGCAGTTTTTGGGCTGGCTGGAGTCCTCTGAAAGAAGAAAACAGAAGTACAAGAGGAGAAGAAATTACCAAGGAGAGAGGAGATCGCAGGAGAAAAATACGACTACACTTTTTTAGCACAGGAACAATTAAGAAAACACTGTTCAATTGTTTCTTTTCGAGAGCAGTAGGTACATTTATCAGAATCAATATAGCCCCAATGTTCTAGGTTATCGCGGACTTTAATGGTCCGAAGGACAATTGACCACAACACATCATTCTTGTAGTTTTCAGAAAAGTCATCTCGAACCAATTTCCAGAGATTGTCAAGTTTGAAATCGATAGGAAGAAAGGGGGACCAGAAACGGTGAAGAATCGGGGAAGCAGAATTCTCTCTTAACAAGGCGCGCTAGCATTTCTTAGAGGTAAAATCAAAGTCTTGCCACTCTTTGCGGGACACAATCCCGCGAAGAGTGGTAAGCGCCGAAAAACATTTCTCGTAATATGGTGTAGAGTCATCCGAACTCGGAGTGGAATTGTCGCGAAGAGAATGCCACTCCGGCCGAAAAAAAGCAAGCCTAAATCCTAGTAAGTATTTGGTTAGGTAAAAAGATTTGGTTCGGGGTTAGAGAGATTACACACTAGCGAGGCTAGCTTTAAGGAGTCGCCTTTGATTTGGAAATTGAAAATTCCGAGGCCACCTTTGTTAAAAGGCTGGTGCTAGGTCATTCGACTTACTGTCTCAATGCGGGAGCCCCAAACAAAAGGCCAAATTAGCGAATTTACTTTACAAATAACCCATCGAGGGACGCGCATAACCGGACAGATAGAATAGTTTACTGATTTCTAAGACATTGACCAGAAGAGATTTGCCAACGAGCGAGAGAGAACGAGATTTGCAGAGCTTAAGATGTTTTTCCAACTTCTCAAGTTTTGGTTGCCAATTATCCACTTCAGTATCATTGCCGAAAACGACCCCCAGGATTTTCATTTTGGTCAACCACCTGAGGCCATATGGTTGATCGCTCCATGTACGCCACGCGCCCAACCACATGGCCTCCGTTTTGGCGACATTTAGGCGCGCTCCAGAACCGCGTTCATAAATATTAATGGTATCAAAGAGAGATGCCAACGAACGAGTAGATTTAACAATACAGGTCGTATCGTCAGCATATACCCCGCTTTATATCTTATTCCGCGTGCGCCGGGTAAGAGAAAGCCTTCTATGGCGGGATTGTTTCGGATTTTACAGGCGAGAGTTTCAACACATAAAATATACAGCAAAGGGGACAGGGAATCCCCCTGTCTCACTCCGCGAGACAAAGGTATCGCTTCAGTTAACCATTCATTAACGATGACTTACATGTTAGCACCATTATATAGTGTGCCAACCCAGTGGCAGAATGATGAACCAAAACCAAAACGGTTTGAAAGATTCAATGAAAAGGTGCGATTGACTCGATCGAAGGCTTTCTCTTGATCGAGGCTGAGTAGAATGCCAGTTTCGTTAGTGCGCTCAATGTAGTCTAAAATATCCCGCAATAGGTGTAGGTTTGACGTAATTTTCCGACCGGGCACAGAACAGGTTTGATCAGGATCAACGATAAACTGTAAAACTTTAGAGAGACGGAGAGAAAGAGATTTGCAACATATCTTATAATCGACATTAGTGAGGAAATTGGTCTCCAATTTTTAAGATCTTTCGATCCCCTTTCTTGTAAATGACTCGAGTATTACTAGTTTGCATGGACTCGCACATCTCTCCAGCTTGAGAGCATGCATTGAATACCTGGCACAGATATGGACCCAAACGGTTCCAGAACTTTGAGTAAAACTCGACCGAAAGGCCATCAGAGCCAGGAGCTTTGTTTGTGTTTCTTTGATTCAGAGCGACAGTAATTTCCTCGAGCGTCAAGTCACCTTCGCAAGAGGCTGCCTGATCGGACGTGAGTTGACGAGATAAGGAAGGTAAAAGATCGGTTTGCATTGCGACATCTACCGGCTCTTCGGAAAAGAGTCGAGAGTAAAAATCTACGTGCGCTTTCGCAATTTCCTCTTGAGAGAAGACCTCTTTGCCGTCTGAATCGTAATCTGAAGAGATGTGCGATCTTTGCGTTTTACTTCGCTGTTAATTAAAAAAATATTGGCTGGGGCGTTCGCCCTCTTCTAACCATCTGGCACGACTACGAATCATAATTGCTTCTGCTTTTTTGGTACGGAGAGCAGGCGACTTTCCGTATTGGATATAGAATCGGAGACGGTTGTGCCACCATTAACTAGACGTTGCCGAAGTCGAATTAATTTATTGGTTTAGAAAACGTCATCTTTATGTAACCGTCTCCGTTTCTTACGGGAAAAGGAGATCGCTTCTTCTTTAACGGATCGTTTTAGAAACTCCCACCAATCCTGGATGCAAACGAAAGCATGTAAGAAACGTATGTGATCATCGATTAAATTTTCTATAGCAATACGGAAATCTTTGTCTTTCAAAAGGGAGTTGTTAAAATTCCATATACCAGAACCGCGTTTTATGCTACTAGGAAAGTCAAAAACAAGGGAGGCAAAGTCATGATCAGAAAATGAACAAGGAAAGATATCACACTTCGTCTCAGGGGAGGGCAAATCCTTAGAGACGAGAAATTTATCGAGTCTGCTCGCAATTGTTGAGGTGGAATTGAACCTCGTAAATTGCCTTTGATTAGGGTGCAATTTACGCCATAAGTAGATAAGAGTGAAAATACTTTTCAATGACTCGTAATCTTTAAGAATAGAGACGTTGCCCCCAAATTTGTCTGGAGCGTTGTCATAACAGTTAAAATCGCTGCCAATGATAGTCGCCGAGGACGGAATAAAAAAGTCATGTAAGGAGTCGAAAAAAACTTTTCGTTCAGATGGATTGGTGGAGCGTAAATATTTATTGAGTTCAGATCGACATCGTTGGTCCTGATCAGGATACTGACGATACGACCGTGCGAGTCTTTCTTCCAAGATATGACTTCATCTGAAATTCTAGGGGAAATCCCCTGCCACTCCGCCTGCCACTCCGCCTTGTCGGCCGATGGCAGGGGATCAGAAACTACGTCCCAGCCATCGATGGGACACAGCCTTGATCAGAGACTCAGAACTAATAAACGTCTCTTGTACAAAGCAAAAATCACAAGACATCTTTTCAATTGAATCAAATAAATAATTGTGGGTGAGGGGATTCCCCATGCCCCTCGCATTGATAGTTAACAATTTGAAAGATGTTTAGGAAGAAAGACTCACTTTGAAATCCTTGGAAAAAAGACTCACTTAAAAATTACAAAGGCTTACTTGGATTTTCTTGACCTATTTCTCCCCTTTTTTGAGGTAGGGGTCGAGCGTTCAGAAGATTTTCTTTTCAAATCATGGGTAGTTTTCATATCTTCTTCGGGTTTATCAGAAATGACCAGTGGGGGAGTATGTGATGCAGTAGGCACAGGGATTGAAGAACTTGTACGAGGCTTTCCAGAAACAAGTGCTGGCGTGGTAGATTTCGAGAAAAGGCAAGAGATGATTCATCAGATAGCTTAGCAGGTGTTCGGCGGGAAGGTGGTTTAATGACAGATTTAATTGAAGCAATAAGGCCTTGTGAAGTAATAAGTGGTAAGTCCGTAGGAGTAGATTCAGATGACGGTTGAGAAGATTGCTCGGAGAAATCAGGTTCTTCAGGTTGAGAAGGTTGTTCATGCTGTTCAGGTTAAGAAGGTTGTTCCGGTTGAGAAGATTGATCAGTTTCATTGAAGTCGTCAGGCGGGGGGAAGACGGGAGGCAAATTTTCAGGAAGTTCTTCGTTGACGGACGGATTTGGCGGAGGACGATTTTCAGAAGATCGTTTGGGTGGAAGAAGAACAGTGGAAAGTGGAGCATTTTCGTCAATAGAACCATTGTCGTCTGACACGTCAATATTTACTTCATCCGTTTCATCGGTTTCGGCGCAGTGAGTGAGTGGAAAGACCCAAGAGTAATCACAATTGATCCCCAAGTGGCCTTCCTCTTTACATAAACAGCATAGAACGGGGCGTTGACACTGACGCCTCGTGGCCAATGCCTTCGCAATTAAAGGAAATCTTGTTGGCGCAGCCATTAGCAAAGTGTCCAGAACAATTACATTTGCGGCAAGTGCGAACTTGACCATTATGTCGCAGAAAGATCTGAAACTTTCCAAATCTCAGGAAACTCGGGATAGGTTTAAAAACCCGAACACGGTAGTATCGAAAACTATTGTAAATAGTGGGAGCATAAGAATGCTTACCTCTCCGGTAGTGTAACACCTCACAGTACGGTGTTAGGCGTTAAATTATCGCCAAATCTGATAGTTCAAAGGGCGAGTCATAGATGGTGAGAAATGTTAACGGTTTGTCAACATCTTGTAGGGCGTAGTTTTCTGAACCAAGTTTTAGGTAATTGAAGCTTAAAAACCTTTGTTTAGCGGTCTCAGACTTGAAAGTCACGACGACTTCCCCATTAAGCTTTCGTTGGAGGCATTGTATGTCGGTAAATTCAATGTTCAGTGCCGAAAAAGCGTCAAAAACGGAACGAGCAGTCGCTGATTTAGACGGTGAAAAGAAAGCGGTTCTCGGCCGCTGCGGCATGTTGTCTTCAATAAAAGCAAAAACTCGCTCGTTTGGTACATTATTTCCAATATTTCCAGAGGTACCTGCAGCTCTCGACGCATATGATTCTCCATTTACGATTGACGAGTCTTCAGTGGTTCCATCGGCGACTAAATCTTTTAATATTCCCTTGGTATTCATGCCAGAATCCTTAAATCACACGCAAAGAAAATGAAAAAACAGGCCCAAAGGCCAGACTAACCTTGAATCAGCAGTAAATAAAGTAAAACTTTGGCAGAGCGAGGAGCTCAAAATCGCACGTCTGTTTCAGTACTGTTTCGGCCTTCTGGGCCTCATCAGAGCAGTGCTGATGCTAGGATGGGGAAGAACCGATATGGTTACCCCAAACGATCCCACATTTGTGGTATCGTCTAAGCCATGCCAGAGTGCTCAAACTAGTGCTCAAACTATTTAGTGTAATTTCAGAGCTGAGCAAAGAGTTTCCAGCAATCTGATTGGTCGGGCTATTCCTTATATGACGCTATATAAACCGCTCCACGCGGTTTATATAAAATGTTAAAATAAAATGTTAATAAATGTTACTAAAGTGTTATGATTTAAGAAATTTCTGTTGTTCAGCTCTGAAATTATACTAAAACAATTATTCGCCTCAGGTTCGGTGAATATTGTCGAATAATCCCCTCGACTTCGTCTCGGGGATTATTCGATGATATTTACCGAACCTGAGGCGAATAATTGTTAAATATATGGAGAGAGAGAGAGAGAGTTAAAAAAAAAATGAAAATAAAAAAAAAATAAAAAAAATGCGGGGATAGACAACTTCTGACGTAAAAAAGATAAAAAAAGTTTTAAAAACGTTTCGGTCAAAGACCTTCTTCAGTTATTTACCTGAAGGCGGTCTCTGACCGAAACGTTTTTATGAAATTTTTTATCTTTTTTACGTCAGAAGTTGTCCATCCTCGCATTTTTTTTACCTCTCTACGTTCGTGTTTACTGTGAGGCTTGGACTGCGAATCTTTATTGATCCTCCTGGCGCGGTGCACCTTTGTTGGCCTGAAAGTTCTAGTAACGACTTATATATATATATTTAGTATAATTTCAGAGCTGAGCAAAGAGTTTCCAGCAATCTGATTGGTCGAGCGGTTCCTTATTTGACGCTATAGAAACCGCTCCACGCGGTTTACATAAAATGTTAAAATAAAATGTTAATAAATGTTACTAAAATGTTATGATTTTAGAAATCTCTCTGTAATTCAGCTCTGAAATTATACTAAAAAATTATTCGCCTCAGGTTCGGTGAATATTGTCGAATAATCCCCTCGACTTCGTCTCGAGGATTATTCGACGATATTCACCTCGCCTTCGATAAATAATTGTTAAATATATATATATACAATTCAAACTGACCAAAATGAAACACCTACGATTCCCTGTAACTCTGAGTTTCGTGCTTTCGCACTCGTCAGACAGATTTAATGGAAAACATTCCTGTGGGCTAATTGTTATGTCCACTGGTCTGTATTCGAAAGGATCGGGGCTGATTACAATAGGTTGTTGTTATATGCACAATCGGTGAGTAAAACCGAAAATTACAGTGAATGTGTATATATTAATGAACGATAATGAGCCAATGGATGTGAGTGTATTAGCAAAAGTCTATTGTAGCAGGGGAGCGTTAACTGTTCTTTAGATAAAACTTGTTTTCGTAGCGGCACTTGCATATAAGTTCAGATCTTTTATTCAGTAAATTGCTGCTGTTAGACCTTGATAATCATGAGTTTTTCGGTGAGGCAAAGGTCGCATCTTTTCGTTGTATTGTTGTAGGGCCTAGCTCTCGCAATAATGGACCATTTTATGTTGAAGTTTACAGAGTTGTCTTTCAGTTGCCAGATGTATTTAGATAGTTCAGTACTGTGAGTGTATTTTCTGTGTCTGAATGTGACCTTGCGTTGTTTAAATCTTTGTTTAAAAGTTCCTTCAGTCAATCCAATGTAGTTCTTTGGAGTCCCTTTGTTATCTGTAGTGGTGACTTGTGCGTTGTACATAATGCTGGAAGACAGAAAATTGTTGTTAAACGGGCAATGTTCTTTAGACTGCAGTTACAAAGGCTTTCATTGTTGTTGTGGTTGTTGTTGTTGTTGTGGCTGTTGTTGTTGTGGTTGTTGTTGTTGTTGTGGCTGTTGTTGTTGTGGTTGTTGTTGTGGCTGTTGTTGTTGTGGCTGTTGTTGTTGTTGTGGCTGTTGTTGTTGTGGTTGTTGTTGTTGTAGCTGTTGTTGTTGTGGTTGTTGTTGTTGTAGCTGTTGTTGTTGTGGCTGTTTTTTGTTGTGGCTGTTGTTGTTGTGGTTGTTGTTGTTGTGGCTGTTGTTGTTGTGGCTGTTGTTGTTGTGGCTGTTGTTGTTGTGGCTGTTGTTGTTGTGGCTGTTGTTGTTGTGGCTGTTGTTGTTGTTGTTGTTGTGGTTGTTAGACAGTACTTTCTTGTTATGTTTGTTAATGATTGATCCCATGTTCTCCATACAACTGTAGCTGACCTTTACGTTGTTCTTGTTGAATGAGCTATGGTATTTGTGGTGTTTTGGAAAATGCTTTGATACCAGACCGAGAAATGTTCTTCCAATGTTTGTTTGTACGTTGTTGCTGAAGGGAGGGTTGTACCAGATAATGTTTCTTTGTCGGGTTTGTCTGGGTCGGGTGTCTCTTGCCGTATTCAAAAACATCTCCGGACCACAAGACATCACTAGACATTTCAAGAACAACGGACTCAGCATCACCATACAGACCAACTTAAAAATCAACTACCTCAATGTCACATTTAATCTCAACAATGGAACGTACTGCCCTTACAGAAAGCCTAACAACCAGCCGCTATACATCAGCACAAAGTCAAACCACCCTCCCAACATAATCAAGCAACTACCCGGCTTGCTCCATCAATCGTAGAATATCGGACAACTCCTAAAACGAAGACGAATTCAAAAAAGCTAAGACGCTGCTATGCGACACTGCCCTCAAATCCAGCGGATATACGGAAGCCCTAACCTACAACAAGCACAGACAGACAGACCACCCGACCCAGAAGAACCCGACAAAGAAACATTATCTGGTACAACCTCCCCTTCAGCAACAACGCACATAGAAACATTGGTAGGAGATTTCTCAGTCTGGTATTAAAGCATTTTCCAAAACATCACAAATACCATAGCTTATTCAACAAGAACAACGTAAAGGTCAGCTACAGTTGTATGGAGAACATGGGATCGATCATTAACAAACATAACAAGAAAGTACTGTCTAACAACAACAACTACAACAACAACAACCACAACAACAACAGCCACGACAACAACAGCCATGACAACAACAGCCACAACAACAACAGCCACAACAACAATGAAAGCCTTTATAACTGCAGTCTAAAGAAAAATGCCCGTTCAACAACTGTCTGTCCTCCAGCATTATATACAATGCATAACTCACCACTACAGATAACAAAGGGACTCCAAAGAACTACATTGGATTGACTGAAGAAACTTTTAAACAAAGATTTAAACAACATAAGGTCACATTCCGACACAGAAAGTACACCAACAGCACTGAACTATCTAAATACATCTGGCAACTGAAAGACAACTCTGTAAACTCCAGCATAAAATGGTCCATTATTGCGAGAGCTAGGCCCAACAACAATACAACGAAAAGATGCGACCTTTGCCTCACCGAAAAACTCATGATTATCAAGTCTGACAGCAGAAATTTATTGAATAAAAGATCTGAACTTATATCCAAGTGCCGCCACGAAAACAAGTTTTATCTAAAGAACAGTTAACGCTCCCCTGCTACAATTGACTTTTGCTAATACACTCACACCCATTGGCTCATTATCGTTCATCAATATATCCACATTCACTGTAATTTTCGGTTTTTCTCACCGATTGTGCATATAACAACAACCTATTGTAATCAGCACAGGAATGTTTTCCATTAAATCTGTCTGACGAGTGCGAAAGCACGAAACTCAGAGTTACAGGGAATTATGTGTGTTTCATTTTAGTCAGTGTGAATTGTATTTCGCTCTACACTCAGATGTATTGAGCACTTTCTAGCAGCATTTACGACAACCCCCCACAATTATATATATATATATATATATATATATATATATATATATATACATATACATATATTTGAAGCGATTCACTACTTCTGCGAATGACTTAAAAATTCCCTTATTATTTTTATCATTTAATATATATATAGATATCTGCCAATCTACAATTTTTCAAAAACGTTGCTATGTCGAAAATATCTGGTAAGTGTGTGTACCTTTTTTTTCTCATTAGAAAGTGTCTCTTTCTGATGAGAAAAGAAAACGTCTATATCATATATATATTTTCAAATTTGTATCGTTTTTGAAACGGGTGTATATATAATCATTATTGACCAAGCGCGAAGTCAAGATGACTGGATACTGGCCGAGGTTTTTTCTCGCGCTTTTATGGACCGAGACGAAGTCCAGGTCCATAAAAACGCAAAAAAAGAACGAGGATAATATCCCACCATCTTGGCCGAACAAGCTTGGTCAATAAGGGAATTATTATACAGCAAAAATATTTCGCTTTGATAAGAATCAAGGATAAATTGTTTATTTCGAGAGCCAGGAGAGAAAGCCAACTGTCTTTGAAGCAAAATAAACCCAAGAGCATTGTTTTAATGTTATCTTTGTTTTGACTGTCCTCTGCCGCTTTTTGGGACTTCATCACAGGCACTGTCTAAAAGTTACGAATATTGTAAGTCCGCCCAACGGACTTTTTCCTTGAGCAGGATCAATGCGGGCTTATCCGAGTGGGCAAGATGGTCCTATCTTGCCTGCTGTGGTAGCCAATGAGATCACAGGATTCGCCTCATCTTCACTGTCTGCTTTAAATATATTGAAGTTTAGAAATGAACTCAAATTACTACAGGTGCTAATATTTCCTTTAGTTTTCTTTATTATTGAGCATTTCACAGTTCTCTATTTGATCACCTTTCTCTGACGTCTTTGTGATCATGTGGGAATCAACAACATTTATCATTTCTGGGTCGATTATTGAAGGGGTTTGGATCATTTTGGGGGATCTGTAGCACAGCATTTTGAAATTTTTTGTTTTTTGGATATTCACTCCGTTATGGGACTATTCATATTCAGATGAACTATTTAACAGTTTACAAATTGCCCAATCAATTTGTAGTTAACAATTATTCACCGAATTGGTGTGGTGGATGATACATCCAGTACTTTTACTGGCCTGTTTAACAATCATTTGCCTCAGGCTATCCAAAATATTCAATGAGCCTGAGGCGAATAATTGCTTTAATGTAATTGCTTGTGTGCTTACGAATTTTACTGTAAATATTCGTTTTGATGTTGAAACCATTATGTTTAAATTGTTTTGATTAATCGCATAGAGATAAAGACCCAGTTTCTTCTAGAATTTAACAGTTTCACCCAGTTAAATCAGCAAAAACTTCATGTCTTTCTTTTAGAAAGCGTTACTCCAAACTTGGTAGCGTTTTTTGTGCTCTCTGGAACCTTTTGTGCTCTTCTTTATCGTGTTCATCATTTCCTCGGTGACCCTGACAAAACGCCGGCGAGGCAGCCATTTTGAATTCTAATGCACTTGCTATTATCAGTATGCGCGAGGTAATTATAGCGGGATATGACGCAATCTTTTATCAATCAAGGTGCGTACATCTCTGTAATCACCGGAGCAATTATGCTAAAGGTGAATAATTGTGACCATACCAACCACTCGCCAAAGCCAAATGACATAGCAATAAATAAACTGCTCTTTCCTGGTAATATGCTGCCAGATGATGGAAATCAAACTACTGAACACCTCTCTGCGCGATACCCATCCGCACTCTGTGATTTTTTGTAACAACTAGAAAAACCCAGTCCCTGTTCCACTTACTTTCAGAAAAATAGAGCTTTTTGACCTTTTGGTCTAATCGCCTGGTTGTTATGATTTAATCTTAATTGGTTCTTTTTTTCTCGTCTTAGAGCGATGCTGCAAACCTTTTGCTGTTTCTCCCTTTACTCTTACAGTACTCAATAGTTAAAGGAAACTTTGATATTTTGTGTCGTAGAGCATGAGGTTGAAAAGAATTAAAAAACCCTTCCCTTTAGATTAAACTTCATTGCCGTTTTTGCATTTCTTTTAATTTTTTGTAACGGCCTCCTTGTTTAGTGATTTTAAGCTGGTATGGAGGAGAATATTACTTGGCTAATCACTTCCTTACTAGCTGATCAGTGCGTGCACAAAAGAGAACAATCACTCACTTACCCGGTTTATAATATTACAGATAACATCAAATGTGGTAAGAACGAAATGGTTGCGGTTCCTGCATCACTGACGTTCTCACTACATTTTGACGCGTCCTGTAATCTATTACTGGAATGGAAACTATTTGTTTTGATCCAAGACCAGAAAACAGAGGGACTTAGATTATTAAGTTTCATCGTTAAAACAGTCACTGGACAGGAATTTGTTCCAGTTGGAATATTATTAGTCGCTAATGAAAATAATGCTGCACTTTTTCACTTCGCTTTTAGTAACTCAATGCGGAATGTTCAGGCAATTATTTTCAAAATTGCAACAAAACAAATTAAATTTCCACTTGAAATCGCTTTACAATGCACTTACATTGCTTTTCGACCATATCGAGTTATTAAGTTGCGCTCGCTTTTACTTCCTCTGTTACTCGAATTCACCTGGGAATTGACCCTGGAGACTTTATGATCGAGACATCTCCGGGATTATTTACAGAGCTGCACAGAAAAAACGTTTACTGCAAACACTTACGGCAAGAATTCCTTAAAAAAATTAATTTCCATATGATCCAATGTTTTTTCATCCAGTATAAAAGTTCTCATCGTTTTCATTATTGTGCAGAGGACTCAATGATAGCCAGAAAAAGTTCGATTGTTACCGTTAGCTGTTTGCATAAACGTAACTCCAAGGCCCCGTTCACACGTTATCAGATAGTTCTGATCTTTGTATTCGTTTTGGCCTTCTGTCCATACGGTCCAAACGTTTTCGAACTATTTTAAAAGGAGCTGTCTTCGAAAACACTTTCTGAGATGATTTTATTTTTCGTGTGGACGAAGGAAAATACCAGAAAATTTCGCACTGCAATAGCAATTATACTCTCTTTAAAATGTCCCATCTGTTCAGCGGATGCTGTGAGTCGTCGTCGTTTCTAATTCGATTCTATTACGCAAGATGTAGAAAAGTATTTTTGTCCGAAAAAGTTTTTAAACGTTTTAAAAAAAGTCTCGGTTCTAGAAAATGTTCAGATGCGTGTGGACGGGTCCTAAATACTTTTATCATCAGGAGCCGTTAAGCTTATCCTTAAGAAGACCGGGTTATTTGCGCATTTATGAGTGAAACACGTCGATACAGAAAGAAAATGAACTATAAGTTTCCTTGCAAATCGATTTAAGGACTACTAGTGCAACCGAGACAAAATAAGGGGACAGAGAGGGAGACTTGAGGTCTAGGCCTAGGGATATGTTAGTTTCACTTAAGTTATTCGTGGATAGTTTTTCGAACGGATAAACGTCCGAATAACAGTTAACATCGATCTCATATCCTGAAGTAACGGGTACTGTCAATCTTCAATGCGTGACTCAAAGATTGGAGTTAAAAACAGGCGGCTTAGGCTGATTATAAGAAGGCAAACGTTTCATTTCTTTGCGACCAGAAACGCAAGTGAAAGCCTCTATGTGTATTGGTGAACAGCTAGGAGATCATTGTTTGGATTGACAAAACTTCGGAAACCGGGGAAACACGCTCCTACTCCCTCCAAAGGCTGTAAATATCTTTAGCGAAATCGAAATATCCCGGCCAACGCCCCGGTTGTCCCTGTCTTTCCCCTTTTTTTCTGTTGGTGCAACCTGGTGGCTGGATCTTTTTTTGTTATTCAGAAAAATTGATGCATTTATTACTAGAAAGCTCTGGGGAATAAACCCTTCAAAGTCTGCAGTTTATTCTCCAGAGCCTCGAGTCGTGGTCTATTGTTCGACACTGAATTTTTAAATATCGAAACTGGGTTAATGACTGAGGAAAACGCACCACGCCAACTCTCTGAGTTAATAATCCCAAGGTAGGTGTTGATGCTAACATAAAAAGTTTCTAAAGAAACTGTGGTGCTGCATCGGTGGGAGTAACAAGGTAATTTTGGTTTTGTCAACTGAGTTGATAATATAAATTGGCCACCGTAAAGATTTTCAAAGCGGACGTTTCCAGCGTTAGCCCCTTTCAGAGCGAACGACGAAGGGCCATGCCAATGCTCGAAACGTCAGCTTTGAAACTATTTACGTCCGCCGATTTAGATTATCAATTTGTTTAATAAACCTAACTTATCATGTTCATGCTAACAGTCTAATCTGGAAATAAGAAAAGGCAAAAAAAATGCTTTCGAAACTTAAAAAATGTATAAATTTGATCGATGAATTGAATTCGAAGCTTACGAATATGTGTGAGCCACAAAAACGAACTCTGCTCTTAAATACTGAGAGTATATCTGCTGGTAAGTGAGTAAGGAGTAGTAAAGGACTATCAACTTTAGAGAAAGAATCCTGCACGGTGTTGTAATTTACTCATGTCGCTATTCGAAAAAATCTGATCAGTTCGACATTCGAATGACGAGCTTGATCGTATATCAAGTTTATTCCTCAGAGCCAAACCCACAGAAATGTTCATGGCCCTGAGGAAGAAAATTTCCTAAATTTTTATTGACGCTTGACACACCCGTTTTTTCGCCGCTATAAAACCAATTAAAACGTTGTTTGATTTTGATTAAACAATTTAATTCCAGAGCCATACTAACAGCTGCGAGTTCCTAAGGATACCCTGTGTACATCCTGAGTGTGGCGTGCTGGTTAAAAAATCAGAACTTACTTCACATTTGGAAAACGAGTGCAAGTACCGAATGGAGAAGTGTACATTTTGTCAAAAGGCGATAGTCGTATTCAAGTTGAAGGTAGGTTATTTGAAAAATACTATGTACAGCTCGGCTATCCTAAGGGGTGGGGGATGGTGATGGAGTACCTATGAGTCGGGTCATGTACTCCGGTGAAAGCAAAGAAAATATTCTCATGTTGCCACCTTGTTCGAGAGTTGACGCCCCACCTTGTAACGAAATTTTAAATGAAAGTAAGTACGCTGATTAACTCTGTTACACCAGAACCGTTTGGTCTTTATCGAAAAAATGTTACATCGTTCGCCTCTCTCCCAAATGTTTACTTAGGACTACTTGCCTTCAACAAACTCTGCCTAATTGTATTGTTCATTAATTTTTACAGACGCACCTGGAAAACGATTGCCCTGCGTACCCAATTATATGTGAAAAGTGCAATAAAGATGGAATACCAAGAGGAAAAGTAAGAAAACGCGTGTTATTATTTTACTGGCTATTTTTTTTGGCTTCCCTTTAGAGATTATATTTAACGCGGAGACTTACAGCATTTTACACCCTAAATGCATACAATAATGAAGACTATTATGCCAGAGTTGGTATTGTGTAGTACTACTAGCATGGATAATTACAGTGTAAGTTTGATTTCTGCTTAAAGTTGAGAGATCACCAGGATCCCCATTTTGGGGACTGTGAAGCCGTGCAGGGACCATGCCCCTTCTCACAAATTGGCTGCCCTCAAAAGGAGGTGAGTAAGCATTAACCTTCGTTAACGTTGCCTTTCTTGCCATCCTAATGCAATTTTTACTTTAGATAGTTTTTTTTTAATTTCCTGCAGTAGTTTCTTTAACAATACTAGCACGTGAATTACGGCAAATGAAGGAGGCAGTCACAAATTTTACAAGAGATACATAGCACGTGTGTGATTTAAGGCTAATATAATAGCTCAGCCGGCGCTTATGGTAGGAATTAAACAAAATTTGTAAGTCTTTAAAGTTTTTAAGTCTTTAAAGCTCAATTAGGGCTGTATTTAAATGGTGCTCCTTCGTTGCGAATGAACCCATTTTGTCCTGGGTGTGACATCACTCAATGTAAGTGTTATACAAAGCAAGTTCTATCTCCTAGAATTGTAGTCCCTTCAGTCAAGGTGAGTCGACAGCTCTTTAAAATATGTTCGATAAAAGCTGTTTCGAATTTTTCTCTTTTTGACAACGCCGTGTGGTTGTGTTCCTATTTCAAATACATTAAAATTTCCATGATCTAACAGGCTCTCAGCCGAAGAGAAAAGAAGCAGCATTTGGAGAAGGCCTCCGTCCAACACAGTATTTTGCTGATCCAGTTTGCAATTCGAATGAACACAGACTTGGAGACCATTCTGACCCGTGACCCAAGGATCGTATCTAGAAATCCTCAACTACTGCCAAACTACGAAAGCTTGATTCAAGATTTACAGAGTCAAATGCGAATTCGAGCAGACGAACTCAGGAGCCTGCAAGGAAAAGTGCAAGAAAATAGTGGCCGCATAACTACTCTGGAGAGACACTTGGCATCGGGGAATGTCTCTGGAACATTGTCATCGGAACAACGAGATCCAAATGATGGTAGCGTACCTAGTACTGACAACGCCAGAAGATTGACAAACCTTGAAAACAGGACCGCTGACCACGAGGTTCTTCTGGTAGAGAACAATCGCTCTATGGAAGAGGTTAGACGTGACATGGGTAATATGAAAAGGCAACTTGACACCACCCAGGAGAGTTCCAGAAGGCATGACCGAAGGATTGAATCTATTGAGCACACACTGGCACTTAGAAATGTAACCCTCGCTGATTTGGAAGAATACGTAAGACAGCAAGAATTCTCAAGCTACGATGGACAGCTGTTGTGGAGGATTTCAGATTATGCTCGTAAACGAAACGACGCAGTGACTGGACAGCAAGTCTCCTTCTACAGCCCTTGTTTCTTCACCAGTCGCTATGGCTACAAAATGTGCGCCCGCATCTATTTGAATGGCGATGGAATGGGCAGAGGAACGCACATCTCGATCTTCTTTGTGGTCATGCGCGGTCAGTATGACGCGCTGCTCCGCTGGCCATTCAGACAGAAGGTCACATTCATGTTGCTGGATCAGGATAACGTGGAACACGTAATCGACGCCTTCAGGCCTGATCCCAACAGCTCATCATTCCAGCGACCAAGAAGGGAAACAAACATCGCCAGTGGATGTCCTATGTTTTGTTCCCTTGCCGAGCTGAATAATCATGCTTATGTGCGCGATGACACAATGTTTCTGAAGGTCATTGTAGATACATCTGATTTGTAGCGTTAGCGTATTATTGCCGTGGTGGGCAATTGAACGGTCGGTCTTCGAACTCAATCGAGCTCCATCAACGGATTGAATTCGATTGAGTTCCATTGAGTTCGAAAACTAGGCAAACTCGAACAATATCTTTTCTTTGAGTTTAATATCCAAACAATCGAACAAGTCGAACTGATCCAATAAAATCGAACTCATTCTACCGGATTGGGTTCAATCCAATTGATAAATCTAACGAAATTGAACAAAAATGTTCTGGGAGTTCGCTTTTCGTAATTATTGAGCACAGAGAAAGGTGCAGTTAAAAGTTAAGGCGGTTTTTCCACAAATATGAATAACTCTGTTCATGTCTTCCACTCAGTGGAAAAGCCAAAAAATATGAACAATAACTAGCCCTATACTTGTAAAGGTTTCTCTTAATTTGCAAACACATCCTAATATTCTTCTCAGGTCTTATAGCTTTTCTGAATTGTTTGTCTATTTACAAGTCCAAGCGCTTTCTTGTTAACCTTTCACAGTGCATTTAAAGTCGTTCACGTGCGTTCTGCAGCAAAATACTGCCGGTAAAATTGTATCCAAAACAGATTTGCGCCAACTGGGGCACGTCGCAAGCTTCTAAAATAAAAGAACACTCTGCAAGAGTCGAAGTTAACATTTTAATGTCATTAGTCAAAAGTTCGGAGTTCTAACTATCAATTGCATTAGACTCTACCAATTCTTCGGACTAATGCTTGTCCCTGAGAAACCGATCTATATGATTAGACATCGATCCCATTTATTTTGGTGTGTTCAGGAGTGCGCAATGAATGAACTCAATTCGTGGATTGAGTTTGATGAAATTCGATTAGGTTCTATCGAAACATTGTTCGATTTTGTTCAGTTGCCCACCTAGGTTATCTCGCGAGAAGGGAACACCAACTGAGAGAAGCCATACTCCCTTTCAGGATACGATAGACAATCAAGAGCCAATTTTTTACTCTTCTTTTTTCATGTCAAACCAAAGATTTCACTTTTAACTTCAGTTTCCGAGAAAATTTGAAACATGCGCGAGAAAAAAACTCATTTTCAAACTAAATTCTTGAGCCTACCAAAATGTGAATGGCCAATTTTATCATGTCAACATAACATAAATGACTCTCGAAGTGTTTTTGCAGAAAGCATCCTAGTTCTTGAATTCAGGCGCGTATACAACTTCTGATTTCAGCTGCTCGTGGTGATCTTTCTATCTGTCTGCGTACAAAACTTGACTACGAATGGGAAAATGTTGAAAGGAGAAGGGTCCATTGGTGAAAGAAAAAAAGAAGCCTGGCTGTAAGCACAAGAAATTAAAGAAACTCAAATCTTCTCTGCTAACACCAAGACCAACAACCATAACGAATTCTGCTGCGGCTTGCTTAACTGGCCTCTAAGTTAATAAAAGGCTTAAATTACTGGCCGGTCAGTTGAAGTAAGATCTGTTACGGGAAAAAAATTTTTTTGGCTGAGAGTGTTTTCAGACTCCGTAGGACGCCTTTTTAATGGATAGTCGGTTACCAGAAGGTGTCAAATGTTGGCAAAACTTTGGACGCAAAAAAAAACCTACTATGTCTTTACACAAAAGCGTCTTCTTTGAACGAATTAATAAGGAACGAAAAATTTACTTATCGCCTTGAAATTTGGGCCGAAGAATCCCAAGATACCAACTTAAAAACAGTTTTAGGAAATTTTGTTTTTCGAAACTGATCTTCTGTAATGGCCTCCAACGTAACGCTTATCGGTAAAATTTTAAAAAGTAGAGTTGTCAGGAGAATTGCAAAGCAATCAGTAAGAATATCGGAATATCTGCATGCAACTTTGAAGACAAATCCTTCGAAATTGAAATTGTGCAGAAGTTTTACTCCTGTGGTCAGATTTAATACCGATTTTTTTCGCTCAAACAATCATCGTCCGTTTCGAATTGTCGCTCCTTAGTTGGTTTACGATTAAATTAAAAAAAGAAAAAAAAGGAACAGGTTTGCCGCATAGCACATTTCTTAACCTTTCAATTGATTTGTAGTTAGTTAATGGTGATTACACTTCAAATTGCGCGTTAAAATTTTTTTCGCAAAGGACACCCGCGAAGTAGTACAGTATCCTTAAAGACATGGCGGATGGCTTCACATAGTCGATATTCTCTTGTCGGCGAATTCCAGCTTGCTCTCTCGAGTTTCATTTTATGATTAATCTAATTAACCTTATTGATTTAAGATTTTTATATTTTAGATCACTTTTTGAATTACGAAATGGTAAAGTTCCGATTAACCTAACAAGGGTGACCCTGTTCAAACCGTGTGTTTCTATCGGTGACCCGGTTATTTGAAGGGTGGATCACGTTATCCACTGGCAAAATTTCTCTCCCATGGATAGCGCAGTATGCTTTGTTAACATATATATCAAGTTATCCATTGGATAGCGTTATCCGTTCTTTGAAAAACTGGGCCCAGATGTGCCAATTGTGCGATCTGTAAGAATTTCTGTCAAAATATTTCCTTAGTTATCTACACATTGATAACAAAAAGTAAAATTAAATAACGGAAGTTGTATATTGGAATAAACGTACCTTATTATCCATCAATTATATCTGCTCGCGCGCGGTTGATGTAAACGCAACAACTGAGAAATATCCGAGGTTATCACGTAGCTGGCAGCAATATGAAACGAAACCTGTGTTCTGATCTAGCCCGCTTGCCAAAAAAAAGAACTCGGCCAATATCCAGCCAGCTTGACCGAACAAGCTTGGCAAATAACGCAAATATATATTCCTCCAGTGATATTTCTCAATTTTCAAACCAGCACGATAACAGTCTTCTTTTCAAATCTAATTCAAAATGAAAGAACATTTTGCTGTCGTTGAAGGAGCAAAAAGATATTTGTTTGTTCAAAAATATCAAATTGAAAAAATTACCAAAAAACACCAAAAAGTTAACATTGCATTTAGTAAACGGTATGCTGCTTGTAAACATTTTGTACCGCGCGCTGCAATAAATATTTGAAGGATAGTAAACACAACAGCCTTTATTTGGCGTAAGAATGTGCACGGAGATGATCTGAGGTATATTGTTCCTTGGACATTATCTGTTTCTTGAAGCTAACAGTTTTCCTTAAGCTCCGCTTTCAGAAAACTACTCGCATCTCGGAACAAATTATGCCTGTGGTAAATATCCCTGCATTTTTTCATGCCAAATGGAGGCTCTTGTTGACATATTTTTACGTTATATATGTATATGCACGTAGTTTTTGCCTCTGGGTGGTTCATATTTCAGTGTTCAACAATATTTTTGAGTTATTTTTTGTGAACATAATTACCTCAAAACACATTACCCTATTTTGGTTAGAATGTTGTTTAGGACTTTCGTTGAAAGTCGCTATTTAATCAAATATTTCAATTATGTTTAAAAGCGATGGAGTTGATGAGTGTAATTTAACCCTTTTCTGAGTGAGTAAAAGTTCTTCTGGTAAAAAAGATACAACGTAGTAATTAAGGAGACATTTTTTTAGTAGTAGGGGGGCTATGACATATTAGGTTGGTTTTTTTTATAATTTCCTTAAAACAAAGATATCTATTGCTGATCCTTGCCGTATTCAGGCACGCGTACCATTTGAAAGAAATCATATCATTGTGTCTAACAATCAAAGAGCTAGAAAGACATGCTTTCGCATTTCAATATATTTAAAAACATTTTTAAAAACGTTGCAAATTTGAGTATACCTTATTAAAAAGATGTGCCTTTTCTTTTCTCTTAAAAAGAGACACTTCTTGATGAGAAAAGAAAATGTTTGAATATCTAATTTAATATTTTCGAATTGCACATAAGGGAGAGGGCCGGATTTAACCTATGCCACCAGTCTTACAACTACCCAAATGAACAGGAAACCAGTAGACCGAAAATTATTTTTAAAAAAAGTTTAAAACCTCATTTTAAATGTAGATTTCCTCAAAAGATTTTGACAGTTTTTCCCTTTTTTCGCAATTCTGTTAATTTAAATTTCTTAGAGCTCTTTAAATTTCAGTTACCCAGAACCAAAGCATTGCTGTATGAAGTAATATAGATGTACAGATAATTTAGGTAGATGGAAAATGCGTCAGGGAGAAAGGAGAAATGTAGTATCTTTTCATCTAGGATTGCATTTGACCCAAGAGAAAATAGCGGGATTTATTTTCTCTTGATTAGAACGTAACAATAGAGGCTTGTAATTCAATTCGAAAAAAATTAAAAAAAAAAAAAAAAGGCTAAAAAGGAAAAAAAAAAGAAAAATTACATTAACTCTCAACATATATAAAATGTAATGGTTGTATTAGCAACAGTAGTTGAATTTAATACGTATAACAAGTTAACTTTCATAACGATACAGAAACTTTATTTGGCGCAACTTGCCAATTTGTAGCTTATATTTAGGAAAACCATATGGCAACCTATATAGAAGGGCTTAAGCCGTTGTCTAATTATAATTAGAGTAAGGTTAAGTTCTCAATGAGCTATAAAATAGCTTACTATGTTAGGTACTTTTATACTTAAAACAGGCATCATTCCGATAAGTTCTCAATAAGGGATCAGGACTTTGGTAGTGTCCTCATTAATCAGAGTTAAGCTGCTGTAGTAATACCAATAACTATTCTTTTCAAATAGAAAGATTGCATCAGAACACAGCAGTAATGTAGCTAGTAAATGTAGACGGTAAGAGTTAAAAATTATATCTAGTTCCAAATTGAAAGAAAAAACAGGGTTAAAGTAAGACAGAAAAGAAAATCGTAGGACGCTTACTCAACATGGACATTTTAAAGTATTAGTTTTATGATACTGGTAACTGAATATTATGGGAAGTAAATTACTTTCATGACGATATGTAATTTTTGTTTTGCGCAAATGAAAGCCACACAAAGCAATACAAGTTACTTTCATTTGAAAATAGAAAGAATTGTTGTCTTGTTTTGTGTATTTTGTTTGTTTGTTTCTTTTCACGGCACGCAACTTAATTCCTTGTGCGCGGTGAACATTTCTGTGACGGCCTTCTGGGAGTCATATAGTATTAAGAGAGAAACGCTTCATACACTTCAATGCTTTAGAGTGTTGGCTTGTATCTCAGTGTTTTTGAGTTAAGTACGCCGTCCCTTTTCGTTTTTAATCTCCAACGGCAAACACTGACAACATGAGTAAATTGCCATTGGTTTCCATTTCTAACAGGATGTGTGAACGCTTTACACAGTTGAAAAATGCCCAGACATCATATTGTCATCTGATTTGTCTTAAACCTTACAAAAATAAGTCAATGGCAAGACTCAGGGAAAATCTAACTGTTAGTCTCTTGCATAGATGCTACATGTACAGATGAAGGATGATGGCGCTTTGGCCTTACACAAAAAAACGCTGACCTTATCTTTACTCCTAGCTCTTTTATGGTGAGCTGGTCATTCCTAGTGGTCTCAACCTTTAGAAACACACGATTTATCCATTTCTTACCAGCTCTCCTAGTAGTTAGGATTGATGCCTGACAGTTTCATGTCCTGTTTGCAGTCTTGTTAAAAGCGGAGGGGTGGTCGTCCAATAAAGAGAGAGCCTTGATAGAGTTCACCTAACAGTGAGTCTTTTGCGTTGCGATCTGATGTGACTCCTTGAAATAGAGTCTAGGTTTGTTTTACGCCCGAACTTTGATATTCATGTCGCTGCAGTTCGAGGTTACCTCATTGATCGTTAATTATCCAGACCCACATCATTAAGCTATAAGGGTTCTTTCATCACCATCATCTTTTAAAACGTCTCACTTTAACTCAAAGAGATTCTGATAGCTTCTTAACAGGAAAATGGCTGAATAGGCTCGCAATACGGAGTTGAAAAAATTGTCTTCTTTATGTCATACGGCGTCGGACACTCCCTTAGAAAAATTACAGTTGTCATGCACTGAGTGAGGATTTCTTGAGGCTTGGATATGTGTTTATGGAAGGCCAAAAATTGGGCATAGGGTAAAATATGGCCTGGACTGGACTATTTTTTGGACGATTTTTTGGACGATTTTATAAGGGGGAAGCACACCTTTAGTACTCAGGGAGGGATGGGTGCAGTCGACAAGTACTGAGGGGGTTGGGGGAGGAGTGTTATTACTCAGGGAGGGGTGGTAGGTGGCTGTAATTGTAAACACTACTGGTTAATGGAGCTTTTACTCGGTCGTAATAATTATTTTAATCGGTTTTTCGACTGACTTCTCCTTCATCAAAATTTGCGCTGGGCCGCGGCATTTCTTTAATTTTTTAACCATGCGAAAGCCAAACTGCCACGTAAACATTGGACTTTAATTCTTATTAAAAACATCGCGTTTACGATCCTCCACTGTTGAGTTACCAGTCTGGCATAGGTTATTATGCGTGTGCCTTTTGAGTCGACTTGTGCACCATCAGTTTTCCTTTGTGTAATTACCAGATTTATCTATCTTTTTTTTGTCATTGATGTTATCCGACGAGATCACAGAATTTCTGTTCCTTGGCCCTCGACTTGAGCCGCAAATATAGAATTCACAAGCGCTATCGCAATTTTAACGTTTGTATATGAAATCAGTTTTGGTACAATCGTACAAATCAATATTCTCTTAAGCGTCTCGTTAACACAGACCTCGAAAACGCAGACCGCAGATCGCACACCTCGAAAACGCTCACCTCGAAAAACGTGTATACAGTGTGTCATTAGGAGCCGACCATTTAACTTTTGGGGGGGGGGGGGTGATTTCTGGTCATCAAGAAATTTTTTTTCTAGCAATCTGCTGGGCAGGATATTTTTTTCCGTTCTAAATGCTCTTTTTTTCTGTTACATTTGGGCTGCATGCAAATTTTTCTTCCAACAAGCGCTTGCAGGAAATTTTTTTTTCAAAATCACCCACCCCCCCCCATTAAGAGTTAAATGGTCGGCCCCTTACCAGATTTAACTCTCTTCCTTTTGTCATTGATGTTATCAGATGAGATCTCGGAATTTCCGTTCTGCGAAAGCGAAACTGTCACGTAAACACTGAACTTTAATTTATATTTAAAATACTGCGTTTACGATCCTCATCTGTTGAGTTATCCGTGTGTCTTTTGAGTCGACTTGTGTGTGCACTATCAGTTGCTTCACGTTTTCCTTTCTGTATACAGTATGTTATTACTGAATTTATCCTATCTTCCTTTTGTCAGTGATATTATCAGACGAGATCACAGAATTTCGCACTACACCGAAATACGTAGTTAAACAATAGAGTGTTTCTGTCGAGGAACTATTGGCCGATAGTTGCGGTTAAAGTCAAGAGCCAAGGAACGGTAACTCTGTGATCTCGTCTGATAACATCAATGACAAAAGAAAGATAGATAAATCTGGTAATTGCACAAAGGAAAACTGATGGTGCACAAGTCGACTCAAAAGGCATACGCATAATAACCTATGCCAGACTGATAACTCAACAAGGGAGGATCGTAAACGCGATATTTTCAAAAAGTCCAGTGTTTACGTGGCAGTTTCGCTTTCGCATGGCTAAAAAATGAAAGGAACACCGCGGTCCAGCGCAAAATGTTGATGTAGGAGAAATCAGTCGAAAACTGAACCGATTACAATAATTATTACGATTGAGCCAAAGCTCTATAACCAGTAGTGTTTACAATTACAACCACCTACCACCCCTCCCTGAATAATAACACTCCTCCCCAACCCTCCCTCAGTACTTTTCGACTGCACTCACCCCTCCCCGAGTACTAAAGGTGTGCCTCCCCCTTATAAAATGGTCCAAAAAATCGTCCAAAAAATCGTCCAAAAAGTCGTTCAAAAAATAGTCCAGTCCAGTCCATATTTTACCCTACACCCAAGAAATGGGATAAAATTTCAAAACCAAATGTACGATCATCATCGTTATTGTAATCCATATTATTATCACTGTTACTGTCGTTATTATTTTTATCAATGTTATGGTTACGATAATTTTTTTTTTTATTTCTTTATCGTGATTTACTGATGCTCCTCAGTATCACGCTATGCTGGCTGTTGTTTGTGGTTTTCAGATTGAAACCAGCATTGATTCGGAAAATCAAAGGCGTCAAATCAAATCAAAGGCGGAAATCAAAGGCGTCTCCATTCCACGGATGTGGGAGTGTGTCCAAAAATAAACTTAATCTGAGCTGTAAGTATCTTCCAAACAATCTTGAAGAACCCTTGTTAGTTTAGCCCCAAGCATTGATTTACCTGCTTAAATCGAATACCAACATTTATTCTAATCTCTTAAAATTAGTGCGCAGCAGCGGGGCATGTGTACTGAAACGGGGACCTCATGTCTTCAGTTCGTGAACCTAATAATAAACACTTATTTCCGAAAAACATCCGGATAGTCTCCTAGACAGCCTGCTTTTCTATGGGTGTCATGATCGCGCAAGTGACCCTACATCATCGAACGGCTGCAAAAGGGACTGAGATTTTATCAGTATCCTGATAGGATTTTCGGGTGAGTTATAGTAGCCTGTCGCTAAAGCTACATTACATTTTAAACTTCATATAGCTTGTATTCAGGTATAAACTGTAACAGCTCTTGCGTTTTACTTAATTCTCTGACACAGAATAGTACTTTACTGTATACTCGAAATGTTTTCGCCGGTGTGGGTCTTAAATTCCCCTTATGCAGAAAATGCAAATCAAATCTGGTTAGATTAATGAGTGATTCTCGCTTACTGTGAGGTAGGTAAAGTGTTTTCTTGCAATACAACTTGGTTGTGTGGTACTGAGTCTGTTGAAAGACAATTTTTCGCCCGCTATTCGTTGCTGTGATGTCTGTTCACTTGCTACCCACACACTAAGAGGGATGCTTTTTGAAAAACCACTTGTTCCATAATTAACTGCCGATTTCCATCCCAAGGTAAGAGAGGCTGATGTATAATTACAAAAAATGAAAAGGAATTTTTCCCTATTTGTCGGACATTTGAACCTTAAAAACAGGGAAATTCCCTCTAATCATGAGAATCGACGACCGGAACTTCACTTCCGAAGTAAAGGACATCTTATTTCAGGCGATACACCACGACTCCCTGCAAAGAATTTTATACTCGGAACCATTTAAGACAGAATAGCTTTGGTTTATAAAGGAAAAGTCTGTTTGATGAGTTTAAGGAAATTCCAATGGATTGACTAGTTAACGTTAAAGAAATGGAAATGAGTAAGCCAGACAATGTTTTTGAAGGATTTTGAGGTACGCAGCTTGTTTTTCCGGATGTACAGCCGGTATTTTGCAAGCTCACTGTTTTGGACAACATGTTTGCTATTTCGTTTTCTGAAAGCAGAGAGGAAAGTCGATTAAAGCGCTAAATTCACGGTTTCAATATTCGAATGACATTAGATTTTGTTAGACATTTAAGAATAAATATTAGCGAGAAAAACACACAACGTTTCGATGACTCCATGTCATCATTCTCAAGTGAGAAGAGAATAAAAATAAATAGCTAATTTATACCGTACGAAGGTGACAAACGTAGAAAGTTAGATTTTTTTTAAAAAATTTAAATAAATAATTGCGCGTGTTGAGTTCATAAATGTAAACTATTAAATAAATAGTTTGCGCGTATGGAATCCGATTGTTTGTTCAAAAGCATAGTTAATAGAGGGGACAAAAAAAAAAACAGTCCCCTCTATTAACTATGTTCAAGGAGGGCTTCATCTTCTTTATGAAAAGCATTTCATGAACTAAACAGTCCAGTTTCCCGGTGCACCTTTTAAGTACGTTGAAATTCTCGGTCAGGTCGCCGATGGTTTGTAGGCCGTGGTCGTTCTTTAGATGTTTGCCGATGGCCGAATTACGGTGCTCATTAATACATTGATGTAAATGCCGGCTGGTGTACCCGACGTACTCTGCATCACACAGATCACATTTATAATTATATACAACGCATTGTTGGCTAACTATAGGAGGTTTAGGTTCACGTACTCTGCGATCTTCACAGATTTTGCGACTCTTGAACACGGGATGAAGGGTGTGATCGATTTTGTTGCTTAGATCTCATAATTGCCTTTTCACTGCGTCAGCTGACTTTTGATCTTTAAAAGGCAAAACCACTCGGTGAACTGCATTTTCGTTGATGGATAATTGAGCTTGCACTCCAGGGTTTTCCGACCTAACTGAGGTGACAAAGTGAGAGATGGTGGAATTGATGAGGTGGTCGGGATACTTGAGGTTTGTAAACATCATCTTTAGATGATCACATTCAGATTTGAAGGACTTCCATGTGGACGACAGGCGGAATGCACGATTCAACATGGTCTTAAGTAGTGATTTCTTGTACCTTTTATCGACGTGGCTCTGGTGATGAAGCAATAGGCCTGTGTTTATTGGTTTCCGATAAACACTAGTTTCTAGTTTACAGCCTTTCTTGAGCATTTCCATACCGACAAAAGGTAACTTGTTTCCAGATACTAGCTCCATGGTGAAGTGTATGGACGGATTGCAGTTATTTAGCTTTGATAATAAATCTTCTGCCGCTGGTACACTTGTGACAATAGCAAACGTGTCATCCACGTACCTTCTGTAAAATTCAGGGAGCTTGTTGTCTTGATCTAGTTTCTCTTCGATAGAACAGAGAAATGCGTTTGCCATAAGTGGGCCCAATGGAGAACCCAGGCCACACCGTCGATCTGCTCATAAAGATTGCCATCAAATTGGAATAGTTGATTCATAGTTGCAACTTCTAGAAGTTGAACCAGTTCAGGCTTTGTAATGCTGAGATCGTGTGTAGTATTAAACCAGTTGTCAGCGAACGCCTTGTCAGCAATGATTTCGATCGTTTCTTGAAGCAACACATTAGTAAATAGTGACGTGACGTCATAGGATACCAGAATGTCATTCTCGTCGATGACTAGGTTTTCAATCTCATCGGCGAAGGAGAAGGTATCTGATATTGTGTAGCGATTGCTTGACAGGGGCTTCAGTTTGTCATCAAGCCACTTGGTGAGGGCATAGTTGTAAGTGCCGGTGGCAGATAGGATAGGTCTCATCGTAGATTCTCTTTGTGTGTCTTAGGGAGTCCATAAAGATGGGCAATTCACGGTATCTACCAAATGATTACCCAATTAATAATAAACTGTGGCCTTTGTCTGAAACTGTACTCCGTATAAAAGGATAGAATTTAACATAAAAGTTTTATATCAATAATAACGATGACGATAATAATAATAGTAACAACGCATTCTACATATAAATGTAACGATGCTTTATACAACTAAAAGAAAGAGCTCTTGCGAAACAGGTACGTTTTCAACGCCCTTTTAAAACTATTAACAGAGTTACTTTGTCTAATGACAAGCGGCAGCAGATCGATTCCATAACTTCGGAGCGATTGCCGCAAAAGATCTATCACCGTAAGTAACTGTAGTGGTCTTAGAGATAACTAGAAGGTTGGAGTCAACCCTAACCTCACGATGGGCATATTTTTTTTGCAAGCCGTACAAATATCAATCCTGTAGATGTTCAGCTCCTTTTAACACAAAATTGTTTTGAAAAAAGAGATATTTATTTTTACACCTAATAAGTATAACCATGGGCAGACCACACTATCTGTTCGGGGTTTTAAATGTTGACATGAGACGAACAAAATCTATAAAGATTATGAGTAAAGCTCTGAAAATTTGGAATCTAAATTACATCTCGATCTGAGTAACTTAATCAAGTTAAAGGAAGAGTAAATCGATGTATGTATGTGGTATTTTGTTTTTGTTTTTGCCTTCATGGTCCGTTTGAAGTGTCTTTTTACCACAAATGCATCGATTAACATTTTATTTAACTTTATTGAGATATTCAGACTGAGATTACCGTTTAGCTAGACTTTTTTGTAAGTCTATACTTTTGTTTTGTCGGTGCCAGTCGCTCCTGACTAGTAAATATCCTAAATATTAAACCAAACGACAAAGTTATTAGGCTTAGTTGTGGGCGACCTACTCTGCAATCCATGCAAATCGGCACAGTACTGTTCAAGGTTGAATAATAAGGATGTTTTCGATTCATGTTTACGTGGGATGCCAAGATGATGGGGCAGACCACGTCGAAAATCCGGCGGGTTTGTATTTCATGCAGTCACAAATGGACAATGGACCAATGGAAGTTCGAAGAGCTTCAGTGTTTACTTCCAGTCAAAGGGAACGAATAAATAAGATTTCAAAGGTCGTCAAATAGCGCGCAGTTTTTGTGTTTCAAAGTAAATTTTGTACGTTGTCATATATACTCTTCCAATTTTAAAGCGCTCTCAAAGAGAGTTTTCCTTAGTAAAAGTGAAAGTTAAAGTTTTACGCATTTAATCGGTTGTTTTGTAAACAAGACACTCTGTCAACTGTCGGGTTTGTTCGGTTGATTGGAATAATTATTTTGTTTACCGCACTTATTCGGTTGCTTGTAAGCGTTTGTTTATGTGATACTCTGTCAGCTGTGACTTCTTGTGCCGTTTGTAGAAATTTCTCTTTCTATGCACTTACTCGGTCGGATTCTATACCTAGCACTGGACGTGCGTGTATTTTGTACGTGTATCATAACAATAAAAAATTAATTTAATACTTATATAGCGCAAAATTCATTATAACTATATGAGCTAATGCGCTTTACAATAAGTTAAAAAAATATCTAAAAGAAACCGCAGGGAATATGATAGTTAAATTACAAAATGAAAACAAAACTATATTTATAAATTAAAAAGCGATAAAAAATCTACATAGCACATAGTCTAAAATGTTCACGCAATTGACAGCATGCTTGTTTAAAAAGATACGTTTTCAGTTGTTTCTTAAAAATGTTTACACTACTTACAGCTCTCAGGCTTTCTGGAAGAGAGTTCCATAAAAATGTGGCAGCTAGATCTAATTGCCGGATGAGCTAATAAATTACTAAAATTTGATCTTAAATTACAATTAGAATCGCCTTTGAATGATATAACATCACTAAGATATGCTGGCGCTAGGCCATGGACAGCTTTAAGTCAGCAAATTTACCTTATTAGAATTGATCCTAAATTTAACTTAAAAATGATCCTAAATTTACCTTAAAAATGATCCTAAATTTAACTTAAAAATGATCCCAAATTTAACTTAAAAATGATCCTAAATTTAACTTAAAAATGATCCTAAATTTAACTTAAAAATGATCGAGGAGCGAGGCGATTAAATGCGAGCGACTAAATGCGCTCGTGCACGATGCAAAACGTGTCCTTTCATTGACAACACTGATAAAATATCGGGACCTAAACGATCCATTAAGATCACCGATCACTTCACGTGCACCTCCGCCAATGTAATCTATTGCATAACTTGCACTTATTGCAAAAAGATATACATCGGCGAAACAGGCAGAAGACTAGGTGACCGATTCCGAGAACACCTTCGAGACGTGGAAAGGAATGACAAGGACACATCGAAACCAGTCGCTAGACATTTTAATTTACCTAATCATTCTAAGCAACATATGGCAATCTACCGTCTTTCCTTGCACTTAGGTGGCACGGAAAGCCGTAAAAATCTTGAACAAAAGCTCATCTTTCAAACCGGCAGTCTAAATCCCACAGGGATCAACGAACGCTTTTCATTCCACTAATTTATTCATGTTTTTCTCGTTGCCATGCTCCCACCAATAACGTAGCTCCATTTTCTGCCTTTAAAAGCACACACAACCCACAATTCCTCTATTCGCTCCGACGAAGGGCTAACGCTCGAAACGTCAGCTTTTGCAGTCATTACGGTGGCCAATTTACCATTTCAACTTTGTTGATATATCCAAATTATTCCGTTACTCCCACAGAAGCAGCCCCAAACAGTTTCTTTCGAAACTACCAGCCTTTATTAAAAAAAGGCAATCGAATAAATAGATTTTATAGTTTGTGAATGGTGATGACCAACTGTTTTACACTAGATTCTAAAACTCTATTTTTCCTACTGCTGTAATAACGTTTGCTGGCTTTGTGTTCCACGGAAACCTGTCTTCTGTGGGAAGCAAACGGGCGCATAATGAAATGACTCTCTGGGTCACTATCCTACCACAAACTGTGAGCGGAGGCTGCACCGAGGTATTTTCGACAACCATTGCCATTTCATATGTTTGTTGTTTGATTTATCATCTACGGGTTTATGTCGAATTAATTTGATGGCCTGCTCCCAGTTGGCTTGCATGTTAGCACAATTGGTAGAGCGCTGCATTTGTATCGCAGAGGTCAGTGGTTCGAATCCCGTACAGGCCTGAATTTTTTTCAGGTCTGATTTTCACTATTGCTTAAATAGTGCTTTACTGCGAAGGATCGTGCACATATACGTTTCATAACCGCAGTTCATATATATGTATTTCACAGTATTCTCTGTTTCTACTTTCGCAAATTGCAGAAGTACTCTGAAAATATGATTATTCAACGAACGAATCATCGCATTAATCTGTTTATCTGTCCACGATCGAAAAATGTTACCAAACTGCGAACTTAAATGTTAAACCCACTATAAGAAGATTGTCCAGTTCAAAAGAAACTGAAAAATTTTGAGCCTTTAGGTCATTTCGGATTTAGTTAAAGCTCACCTTTACTCACTGTACCGATCCCAGTGCCGTTTTTATCGGTGCAATAATTACACTACAGCTAACATCAGTAATCGTTGACTGGCGTTGTTAATTTTGTGGGTGTAACTAGACCGCGAAACTTTTGGAACCTCAGATGGCGGTGGAACCTGCGGAACCCGTTAATTTTGTTAATAAAAGGGAATGAAATAAGATAAAAATTAAAAAAACCTTTCCCCTATTTGGAGTTTTGAAGTCTTTGACTTGCAACCACAGGTAGCCCAAGCTCGTAAACTTTGCAAAAATGGTAATTTTACACAATGGGCAAAATAAAGGGATTTGCATGGGAAAGAACGAACTTAACCTTAAAAAAACCTGAAATAGTTTTAAATGAAAACAAAGTTATTCCACTTAAATGGTTATTCCTTTGCGTCGTGTGAATTTCTTGTGCTGATTTAGGGCCAAAGTTTATCTGTTGTGGACTGCTTTTTGTGCGTCTGTAAGTAAGGCCCCGTTTATCTGGATAAAACTTGCCACGGCCATTTAGGGGGTCACCCTCCCAGCCGAGTAAAATAAAATGAGTTTTTGGCCCCTCTTCTCGAGCCAAGAGCAGGCCAAGTCATGGATCGCTATATAGGCTTCAGATTCTTCTTTCGACATATTCTTCACGGGTTTCTCTGTGACTGTTTTCTTAACTCAGCTCCAAAGTAATTTTTGGTAGCATATTTCGCAACCATAATTTTTCAAACTTTTTCAAATAATTTCACTTTGTTGGTGTTAAATTCGGTGGCATTAAACTTATGGAGGCTTTGATATTCCTTCAAACAGTCAACAATCGACTCCACAAGACCACTTCTTTACCGAGCCTGATGAGCTAGATTTCGGTCTTGACGCCCTTTTTCCCAATGACAATAGCGCTCGCACATGCTCGTAATAGGGAGCTTAAGCAACCACGACGACGAATGGAGGACGACGACCGGAACTAGCGAGAACGTCACTGCGCAAGCGCGAACCAAGAATTCCGTCGTCGTCTTATCGTCGACGACTTGAGATGGACCAGTTTCACGTCGTGGTGAACTTCTGAACTGCAAAGCAGTTTTTCTCATCAAAAGGTGCGGCTTTATTGTCGTTTTTTTGAAAGTCTATGACCGGTTGGAGTTTGTATTCGCTTCTTCGGTTGATTTAAACCTCCCTGTTTAGTTTTCTAAACAAATAAAATTCAAAAACCCACAAACTCATTTTCCTTCCTCCGCGCAACAGATGTCAAGTCAAGCGGTGGAAGCGAACACGTTAGGTTTAAATTTTTTGAGTATATTTTATGAAAGAGTGCTGTGTATCATTTTTATTGAATGAAAAGGTTTAAATGGCAGTGCAATACACCTCTGCGTTCGGTCATAAGCTGTGTGTATGGAACTGCCGGTTTATTGCTACTAGAAAATTTTGCGTGTTGCTGTTCTTCCGTCGAGAGGCTTTAAACAGCTAAGAATTCTTCAGATCGGTGTGTCAACATGAGTTTGAATACCTCTCAGGTTTTGCGAATCTATTTTCGAAATGTTTGATAAAGATCTAGATTTACAGCCATAAAAATTATTCCGACAAAATCACATGGGAAAAGAATAGTATTCGGAGTTCTTGTGTGAAGCGCGACGACTGACCTGTGCCGGTCACTAGCTAGCATTGATTAAATTGACAGACTTGCGTCGTTTGCCCGCTAAAGGAAGGAGCATCAAAGGTAAAACATATCAGGCTAAAGCATGTTGAAAATCAGGCAAGCCTTAGGCAAAATAAGTTTGTTTATACCAGCAGCACTTAGAACTGAATTTTAATCTCAAATAACTTCCTTAAAATTTGTATTTTAAACTTTTATCATGCGTAAATTATTGTAAATAAAGCTAAAGCTTAATAATTCCTTGGACTTTTGATGTTCAAGAATTGAATAACCTACTCTCGAACTTCCGATATAGGTAAAAATTTGATCCATGACTGAGAAGAAGGTTTTGGAGGTCTCTGAACGATGTCATTTCTTAAACTGACGAAGCGAGAGTAAACAAAAATTTCAGACGTCGTCGTCCTTGAACAACTTCACTGCTTAAGTTTCATTTTCCCGCTAAAAACGACGTCCTCGTTCCAGACCCTCCGCGATTACATGACGTCGTCGTCGTCCCTTTCGTCGTGGTTGCTTAAGCTCCCTATTGTCTCGTCTTGAACGACTTTACCCAGCTGGGCGAGCCAAAGTGTTTGTTTGGAGAAAAGTTTACCAAGCTAGGAGGGTACCCATACCATCGAAAAAGAGTGGCCCGGCTAGGCGAGTCACCCTTCTAACCGAGGCAACTTTTTGTTTATCATATCAACGGTTCGGCAAGTTTTGTAAGGGAATGCAGGAAACGTTGGATCGCCCAGGTTAGCTCGGTAGGCGAGTGACCCTTCTACCCTGGACAATTTTTCTCCATACAAACAGGGCCTAACGCCTTCCGAACGAATCCACCCGAAGCACAACACTATAAGTTCGCACCTCATTCGAGGGTCATGTACATTTAAATGGAATAAATTAAAAGCCTCCGATTCCAGTTTCGCGATCTGAACACCATTTTTCTGTCCCTCTTGTGCATTCAGTACAAAATTTCTGGCAAGATCTCCACGGTGGTCAGTATTAAAGTAGCCATTAATTTTCAAAAACCGAAACTCTTCTAAACTGTTAGCCTGCAGAGCAGGCGTTCTAGTTGAGCTTGGGTGAAAATTAGACCGCGCGAAAAATGGAGCGAGGCTAAAAATTAGGAGGTGGGGGGAGGGGGAGAGGAGAGGAGGGCCTCTCTTCATTTTCGCGCGGTCTAATTTTTCGCCCAGACTCCACTAGAACGCCTGCTCTGCAGGCTACTAAACTGTGTCCAGGGTGAATAATAAGGGAGAACGTATACGAGGTGACCTGGCACGCCAGCTATCGTAAACGCTTAATATATATGATGCCATACACGAAACTAAAATCATCAATACAAGCAATGCTTGATACCTAGATCTTAGAATTGAAAAACTTACATACGAAATAAATACCGTAGAAAACTAGGTCAGTTTCTCGAAGTAAAAACTCACCAGTCTGTATTTTATTTTTTTTAAAGTTTTGAGTATGCTTCTTAATGTTCCCACGCGAGCGTATAACAGTAAAAAGGTCACGGTCAGTTCTGCCGTGACATTACAAAGGATAATATGTATCTCAAAACAATTTCACAGTGGCGTCTTCGGCACGTGATCGAAAAGAAGACTTTTCATTCAAATATCTAAATAAGTTTGAAAAAATATTTCTATTCGAAGAGAGAGCATTGTACCTTTCAATCAGCGACTAATGACCGGAAGAGCCGCTAACTTTGCGAAGCGAGTAAGGTCCGAAATACGATACCTTGAGTTTACAAGTGTGACCCTGTCTGATGGAATGAAGGAATCGCGGAATAGCAGAATATCCTACGACGCGAAATGTCCGTTTTTGAATGAAACAAAAGTCTTACAAAAATTGCACTGAGATAAGAAAATGATTTATAATTAACAGGCAAAATTAAAAGAGGCATAGTTCAATCACTTATCGGAGCCTGGGGGATAGCTAGACGGATAAAGGAACAGAAATTATTTGTTTTACCATCATTTTTGGCAATATGATTATTTGTTACCATTTAATTGGGTCTTGACCGTCACTAAGCTACTATTTTCTGGAATCATCTTTCCGTTGTGGAACAGCATTACCATACTCATAAATATGTGTGATGTCGTAGGTTTTCTGTTTTGCATAAGAGACAAATCTTCATCCACACTACCTTAATTCTAGCGTAAGTATACAACCTCTAGTTCTTTCAATGCTATGAAAATCGTGTTTTATCATTTGCCACATGCAGTATTCACCTATCTATATCTATTATTCATGAGACAGTCACGTTATTTGTAACTCAAAATAGACACCCAATCACGTTTATTTATCTTAGACAAAAATAAGAGGTTTAAGACAAACCTGTTTTCCATATGGAAATTATATCTGTTTGTCACATGACAATTGCAACTTCGCCATACTTGTATAGTTAACATGGCTGAAATATATGGGTTACGAGTAGGTGAAAAGCAAGAAAATACGAATTTCTCCACAACAGAACGAACCAAAGCCGTTATATGCCACATTCGGACGAGGTCGGCCATTATTTTCATCCCTTCAGAAGGTTCAGCCGAGGAAGTAATCACACAAAGAAGTCATGCTCCACCAGTTTACTTGCCATTTCATGTTGAAACTTTAGAGGACTTTTCAGTTTCGGGGATTAATTTCATGATCAACTCTGCTATTTTTTTTTCATCATACTACTGTCTTGTTCGTTTCACTGTTCAAATGACTACGAAGCGTAGAGAGATGGCAAGTTCGGGACAAATTTTGCTAATGCTGGAGACAAGCAAAACTGGCTGGTTAGACAGGCAATTCGTGAAACCGGAAATTTTAGCCTGTTTCATACTCACCACGCACACAAGAAATATGACGATGAAACGGACTAGAGACACGAGAGGTAGGAGATTACATTTTTTTCTACAAAAATTTCTTGTGAGTTTTACAGAAAAGGCAAAAATCTCGCCATTTCATTATCGGCTAACAGAGCGATGTTATCGAACGTTAAAAGGAAGGCGAACTTAAAACTTCTATACACGACTTAACCTAACTCTTCTCTTGAATTCGAAAAACGACAGAACTGTCATTTCAACAGAACGGATAGGCCATTCGGCAAAAAATATTACAAAAGTAGTCTGACGGTTACCTTTATCTATTTAATGCCTCAACTACAGTAGAGAAATTCATGTCAGTCTGGTCCGAGAAGAGAGACTATTTCGGGCATCAGCTGGTATCCATAACGGTCCTCCGCTACAGTTGCCAATGCCCATCCTTTTAAAATATCCATGAAAGGTTGAGTTCGAGTCACTGAGTGAAATAAGTTGAATTTTTTCATTAGTGGTAACGGAACTTTCGCGAACTGTTCCTTCATACACAGACCATTACCCTTAAATTTGACATGTCGCGTTACAAGATGAATATCACACCCTACAAATTACAAGAGGCAGGCGTGAGGATGACCTCTATGAGAATTATTTTGCAACCGAAAACCTATTGAGTTATAACACGGCGAGATTGAACAAGCAATCGAGGGCTTTGAACCTCAACATGAAGCAATGCGTTGTAGATGGTCACGGTTGAGTTTCATCAATTTAGCCATAGGGACAAATTTTTTTCTGGTTTGATAAATGCAAGAGCCATGCTATGAAAGTTCAACGATCCTGTCTGGTGGGCTTTAACTGAAGAAATCGGAGAAAAGAAGCCTATAGTGAGTCCTAAGAACGGTGAACGTATTTGAATTGTGAATTGACAATCCATATTTAGCAAGTTTACGTTTCAGGGATTGAAATAATGCGTTGCTAACTGAGGTAAACATACGTTTAGAGTTAGTTGTCAAGCAACAGTTCTGTATCTGCGTAGGTACTAAAAGTTAGAATCACCTGAAACCATCTGAAACCATCGATGAAACCACCTGAAACCACCGATGAAACCACCTGAAACCATCTGAAACCCCCAAGGAAACCATCTGAAATTACCTGAAAATATCTCGAAACAATACGTCTGCATCTGAGGGTGTATACAACGGCCAATCCTAGCAACAATGTCAAGATTTACTACGTACCAAACTATATCGGAAAGACTACTGCAAGTTAAGCAGCTTGATGGTTAGTGATAACTATTACGTTATTTTTAGGTTCCTTTATGCCATTTTCCTGTAACTAATACTAACGGTCTGAACAAACCGAGCTACAAAAACAAGTTTTCCTTTACAAACTTGTACTTGCCGAAAACTTTTCAAGCCAAAATTTCAGCAATGTGTTGAAACGCATTATATGTTTCTGGGGAGTCGGCAACGCCGGAAGTTTTAAAAGAAATTGCGAAATGGTGAAAGTGAAACAACCTAGACAGTCAATAATACTTTGTTTCAGTTTTTAAGTTTAATTTTACTTTAACTTTTCCCACTTTACCATGCACTTGCACAAGTAACTAAGCCTCCACGGCCGAGTAAAATCCGAAAATTACGGCCTTAAAATAGTGCTCTCAGTTCACTAAAACGAAGACGCTAACTAATTCCCCCGACTTTACATATATCGTGTATACTTAAATCTTTAAAATGTTTAACGTTCTCAGTTCGTCATGAATACTCTCGCAACTTCCGCTGACGTCAGAGGTTGTATTTACGTTGGAGTGGGCATTTAAAAACTGCGACAACGCATTCGATCAAAACCAGAAACATCACGCAAAACCGATGAATTTTCTCATTCAGTTATGATACCAAATCCGAAAACCTGTAGGTATTTTTGACGAAAACCGAAAACCAAATACTGAAAAACCGAAAATCTGCAAACTACAATGAAGACCAAAACCGAAAAACCAAAGTTTTTTGGCACAAAAGACGAAAATTTATCTAAAAGATACCCAATGCAGGTGGGCGAATCTATTCGAACGAACTACGTAGATGGATAATTAGATACAAATTTTTAAAGGATTTAAATCTATGTGACCAGAATTTCAATTATGTCCTGTCAATTGTCATCGAATAATGCTGAACGACAGAGCAGATTGAGAGTTGTAATGGATTGTATTGTTGTGATGTTGTGGACAAGTGAAAATCGTCAGGTTGGGGAGCGTGAGTTTTAACATCATTTTCTTTCGTGAGAGCAAATTCTGGCAACCTCGGAAGGGCATCCGTCTTTTCTTCATGTATTGTACATAAAATGAGGAAGTTCTAAGTATTTTTTATGGGACGGAAATTTTCTTACTACATTTCATAAGTGATATCATCAATGATACGGCCAACAAAGGACACCAAAACATTTAGGAAATAGAGAAGCCTTGAGTGTGCTATGTTCTGTTTTAATTTATCTTCTTAAATTGTACTTTTATTGAAGTACGAAAAGTCCTTCTCTGTGGTCTTTCGTTAATGGCAACCTCCTCCCTCTGTCTCCTTGTGGTAGGTGGGTTATGTGGAATAATCGATACATTGTGTTGTGGAATGGGCCTGTCTATCTATTTTGGCTATGTATAAAATTTGCTTTTCGAACTAAGGATGTAAATTTGATAACCGATTTTACGGATGGACTTTAACGAATACACTCCAGATAATACACTCTTTGAAGGGCAATTTGTACGCTATGCCCTGTGTGAAAAGCAACACATGTATTTTAAAAGTTCTGGAATAAACAGGGGCGCGCCTTAGCCAAGATTCACCAGCACCGGCATTCACCAGTTTTCTCCAATTGAATATAGCAGGCTATGTGCTTAAAACAAAAAAAAGACTTATAAAAGCAGGGTCACAGGCACCTCGTGACCCCTCCCCCCCCCCCCCTTCAGCTATGCCCTTGCTAAATGAAAGTAGAGAGAGAGATGTTTATTTGAATGAAGATAAAAAAGACTGGAAAATGGACGTGTTGTCCCGGGATCCTTCCTGCCTGAACGACTAAGTAAGACCTTTTTTGTCGTGAGGCTTTAAAGTGAGCAATTAAAAGAAGATGGACTATGGTTGCGCTCAAAGTGCGTATATTAACAGTGCTCTTACTAAAACAGTTTAGAAGCGTTTATTAGAAAAGGGCCGCTTATTGGTGTACGAGCGCGTTTTTTGGTATAAGGGCGCTCATTGGAATGCAGGCGCTTACTTAATAGTTGTGCTTATTAGCAAAAGCAAATTCAAGGGGATGGGGGGGGGGGGGGAGGGAGAGCGCTAAAGTGAATCGTATCGGTTTGCGGTTGTCCATTCATTGGTCCCCAGTACCTCGGGTATGCGTACGCAGCAGTCACTTCAAAACGAGGTTAATGCTGGCATTGCACAAAATTATTTTTGCAACGGGTGATGCTATATCGAATGCGCTCGTCGAGGGTAAGAGTAAACGGTAAGTTTGGTCAGCGGGGAAATTATGAAACCCGCGAATATTTGCGAAAGCCCTCGAAAGGATGACATTTAGAAACTGAAAACAGTTTTTCAGTGAGACACTAAAATGCGTAATCATGGCGGCGACTATTCAATCGTCTTTAAACAAATCGGAGATCGAGTTCCTTGAGGAAAACCTTGAAAATTGTTCTGTTAAAAACCAGTACTCACATCTACTCCTTTTTTTTTTTTGTCAAAGCGTCTGGAAAACTATAAATAACGGAGTCAAATCTGAACAGATTCAAAGTCTAATAATCTGATAAGTAAAAGCATATCTAAAACTATACAGAAAAGAGAAAGGTGAATGGCAAATCTAGAACCCTAATCTTAGATTTTAGTTAATTTTACAAAATCGTTGCAGATTAGTGACGTAAATTGATATTGGAGAAGATTCTTCCTAGTGTGGGACTGACTTAAGACTAGGCTAGGCTGTGTACAATTCCTGAAAATCTTGTTCGTTATTTTACGAATCATTTGATGTTTCAGTGTTGACCAGGTTTTCGTGTTACATTACTAAAAAAATTGACTTAACGCTCCAAGGAGAATCTCTCTCAAACTTTACTTTTTAAGAGATGAAGCTACCGTCTAAAATTCAAACGTTACTGTTAGGTTTATTAGCGCATCGACAACCTTGTAAATTAGCTCAAACACACTGAAAACATTTGTATTAGTTTTTGTATATCTTTATACTTTGTTCAGTGCGATCTTTCACATTTCGGGTTTGAAGTTTTCGTTGGGAATAAGTGGTACAGCTTACATGACATATTTTATTTTTAACCGCTGTACTATAAATTTGTGTGTTCGACCCTCGACGAGTGCCTTCGATATAGCATCACCCTTTTGCAACGAGAGCATAGTTTTCTCGATTAAATATGGTTTGTATTTCTGTCAGTATTGTAAAAGAAATTTGGTTTACCAAATTATATGCTTAAATTGCTTCAAATAATTTTCCTTTTTAGTGTCTTCCGATCGACTGCAGATACACCGTTGGAATACTGGATTTAAGGAAAGAAAACTAGGTAATCAACTCTTCCATGTCTAAGCCCGCATTACCCTCAAAAATACAGAAAAAAACCAACTAAATTTAAGGTTAAGCTAAAAAATCCAAACTTATCACCGTCATCGTATTATATGTTGATCTCCTGTTACAAGTGCACGTCCCAGAAATCGATGGAAACTGAACACTGCCTTTTGTCTTCGATGATTATGTTTATGATACATACATACATACATACATACATTTATTTTATAGGTAGGTTTGAAATAAGCAACTGTACAGCTGATGTGGACTATTACTACTGAGTCTAGATAGGAGAACAAAGATTTACGATATTTACTGTGTAAATATATAAAATGTATATGCACATTGAAGCTTGATTTTACTGACCACTTATACTCTTTAAAGTTCTCATAAGTGGAATTTCAACTTCTAGTACCTATGGTTTTCATCCTCTTTAAATCATGCTACATTGTGGTTACCTACCGTTACATGTAATGCCACCAAAAATTTGTTGCTTTGATGAGCTTGTTAATTGGCATGGTAGTTGCTGTAGCTTCTTTCATTGCACTGTTAAATTGAAACGTGCAGTAACTTTCATGCATTACATAAGTCCTGCATATTGCATGTTACAAGCATGTGACAAGACAGAAAAACAAAACACCCTTCTTTTACCCTGCTCAAAATTTAACATCTTCCCCACTTAAGGACTTATAAGCATTAAAATTGTTATTATTCAGTTATTTGTTCATAGATATGTGTTACACCCCCTCCTTCAGCTGATATGTGTAACATCTATTTTTTCATTCATCATGTTGCTATTTTTGCTATTTAACATTACTTACAATAATAACAAACTTTCAGGACTAATGCAGCTTACAATATAAAATGTTACATTCTTAATTAATAATGCCATGTATGAAGCTTACAGCTTAGAGTACATTGCCATTGCTCGCAATACTAACTTTACTCTTGCAATTGATAAATGAAAAAGTAGATTAATTATTGTTTTGTAGGTTTCTCTTTGCTTATGGTTGAACTTTGAATTCCTTTCAGTAATTTAGAAATGTGCAGTAGAATTCTAGCAGATTGTCAAAGTTGAGAGACTTTTAAGACAATTGCATTTGATGAGAAAATCAAGACCACCACTAAATTAATGTTTTGAATTCAAGTTTTAATAAAGGTATTGTTACATATTATTGTTGTTGAAACTGCTATCTTTGGTTGAAGGCCCCCAGTTATTCAAGTATGCCAGGTTACATATTATCAAGTTCAGAAAAGGAGAGACTTGGATCAAAGTACATGTGTAGCTCCTGTGATTTGCTGTTGAGGGATGCTATGCAAAGTAAATGTGGGCATTTTTATTGTAGTTCATGCCTTGCCAGTTTATTCCGGTAAGTTTGTTACAGGTGTAAGTTGTGATAAGAAATAATGTTGCTTTGAACTTTTGGAGATTTGATCTGTGCTGTTAAAAATAGTTTTTGCTTTTCACATTCTCAGAAATGGGTCAGTCGTAATGACTTGTGTATTAGATCAGACAGATTTTCTTCCAAATGAGGTGAGATCTAATCGTTGACACAAATTTTATTGGCATTCGTTATACCATATTTTATGAAAAATGTTTTTTCTTTGATTGTTAAAACAGTCAAGAAATGTGGCTGTCCATGAAAATTTTGTTTTCATCACTGTTCTGAGGACACTATTGAGATGTGAAGAATGTCAAGTATGAGAGTGTCCATGGTATACAAATGAAATTTGAAGTGAAAAGATTGTTTTTATGCACATTTCAATCTTAAATCCAGCAAAATAGATACATATAGTCTAGAATTGTTATGAATGGTGTGGATAATTTTGGCAGGAATTTGGTTGCATACGGTTCATATATGTGTAAAGGGGAATTATAGACCTCTTTCATGATTGTAGGCAGAGTTACAGGGTTATTATTTTTTTTATATACATGCCATAAGCCTTCTTAGCCTCACGTTTGAATGACAATTTGATCATTTTAAACATGTTCTAGGGGCCAGAAAGGCTACTTTACAGGAATATGAAAAAATAGCAATTGTCTTCTATTTATGAGGTGGCAATTGCTGCTCTCACCATATCATACCATATTTTACCTTTGACATTCTTATTGCTTTATATGTAATATTTAAATGCAATGTAGAAAGACATTCTTTAAACCCAACAATAATTAAATCTAAAATCTTTAACTATATGCATCTCCCCCTTAATTACTGTAAGGTGTTTGCTGATAACTTTATGAGACGTGAGGTACAAGCCTTTGTTGTTCACTGTACATTTGAGGAGGATGGCTGTAATTGGAAAGGTGAAGTGAGACACCTAGAGGTAAATGGACATCTTCTGAATACTGTTGACTCCCTCTTTTATGTTGTTTTTTTACTTAAACTTAATGTTATCTGTTTCAGTGTACATGTATGATGCTTACCTGTAAACTTGAGGCTATTGATTTATGGACACGTATAAGGAATTTGAATTAAAGAATTTGAAATACGTGTATGTTGGGTGAAACATGTATATCATCAGTAGCACAATACACATGTACAGTTGTATAACATGCATCAAAAATGCAAACGTTCTCAAAAGTCATGATAACAGTTTAATTTGCACAGTAAAACACACTAAGGGTATGAATAATTATGTTTTGCTTAGCTTTAGCTTTGTAGTCAGCATTTTTAGTCATACCCATGATGCTATGGTAGCTTCCTAATTTTTGTAAAATATCTAGTAATCTGTATTAGCTTCTTTTGGTTTTTTTTCCTAGTGGGCTTTTTTGATTGCATTTTTCTTTTACTTTTGTTCTTCTCTCTATTTTTTCATTAATTCTGCTTTATTCTCATGCTCCATTGCATAAACTCGCCTTTTGTCACCAACTTGACCTCCTAACCTGAGGGACATTTGCTTTGAAAAACACATTTTTCTGCATGTTTCACAGCTATTTTCAGAGTTATTATGCAACAAAAAGCTTCTGAAACCTTCTTGTGTGGTTTTATAAGGCCACGTGTAGTTGTTTCGATGAAGGAATCACTGGAAATCATGGTGAAGTTTTCATGCTGTTTCGCTGCCTTTCGTGTGAGAAAATCCTACATATAATAGGACACTCATGAAGAAGTGTTTCACAGGGCTTGGGATTTAGAAAAACTCTTCTTGTGAGCTACCTACTTTATATTTTAATGTGGAAATGCTCATGAACATTCATTTTGAGATGAGATTTTAATGTGGTGGCAGTTCGAAGGTTTTGGATCCATTCCAGGCATTTGGGAAGACTTTGACTTTGTGTGATGCTTTTGAATAACGCATCAAGTCATGGAGCATATCACAAGGCCTGAGATTCAGACTTTTTCTTATTGTGCTGGAGTGAGTGGCCCCAGATTGTTCATATTTTCAGGAAAGAGTCGTTAGAAAGTGAGAATGCCATCTGTGGTGGTATTTTTATTGATCACCTCATTTTTGCAACTTGTCTATGAAACTTAATTTCAACTGCAGAAGCTGAGAGCAGGAGCATGATTCCATAACTACAAGGTGCTTTTTTGGAATTTTAACCATACAGATTCTAGTTTTTGTAAATTTGACTTATTAGGTTGAAAGTATGATTGGTCTTTGTAATTTTAAGATTTTTAAAAACAATAATGCACGTTTTGGTCTAGATATAATGTACTGTTACGTGTGACGGCCATATTTGTAAAACAAAAATTTCATCAAAAATAAGAGTGCAGTGAATATTCACAAAACTTTGCACATTTATTGGCAAACATGTTACCCTTATTGGTGTGAAATCTTACAAATGTATGGCTTTTAATAAAGAAGATATTTGGGAAGGCATTCTTGTCTTTCTGATTGTGCACATGTATTGTGCTTTTGATCATATTCCATATATGGAAATCTGAAGCATGCATTTACTTGTAAGGTGAAATTAGGAAGTGATATGAATCTTGGTTACTTTCAATTCCCATTTAATTATAACTGTTTTTCAGAAGCTTTAATCTTGCAAATGATTTCAACCCAAACTTAAATCATAATCACTGTTTAATCTTAACCCACAAGCATGCCTTGGATATGAGCTAATAGATAGCCAAAAAGGTCCATAGGAACAAGTTGGCTATAATCATCTCATATTCAACAAACAGAGTGGAATAGTTGTTTGAATAAAAATGCTCCAAATCGAAGATGAATCTACCCAACTTTATTTGTGAGAACGAATGGAATGTTACAGTGTACAAAAACACTTTCATTTCAAGTCATCTTTGTGTGTGCATAGCGTAATGGCTCATAACTCATGATGGCTAAGCCAATGAAAACTTTTGAATTGCATTATCCAGTGATTCAGTTTTTAATTATTTAGTTTTATATATATATATGTATAATTTTTTTTTTATGTATTACAGTACATTTAAAATCAGATAACTAAGTAGCACTCATCAGAACAAAAAAGTACTCATTGTGGAATGAAAGTGTTTAGTCTTCCATGTGACTGAATGAAGCAGTAGAAGAACTAATTGTATTGTACTTGTGCATGCTCGTAAGATTTAAGGTAGTAGGTAAAGTTGAGTCAGTGACTAAGTTATAACATTTTTAAAACTTCTCTTACTTGTTTCTCAAAACAGAGCCATATGAGTACCTGTGATTTCCTAAGAATCCCTTGTGTACATCCTGAGTGTGGCGCACAAGTACAGAAATCAGATTTTACTCAACATTTGGAAAGTGAATGCAAGTGCAGATTGGAAACTTGCAGCTTCTGCAAGAAACAAATCAATCTTAACAAGATGAAGGTACTGTGTGCTGTGCAGAATGTATGACAAGTTTAGTTGGATAAGAGTCCTTGATTATGAGAAAAGGGGGTTTTTATTACAGCCAAAGTACTTGTGTGATTAAGGCGGGAAATATTGAAATTATGGGACTAGCAAATTAATAGTAATACCAGTAATGGCTTGAATAAGGTAAAAAGGTAAAGTCTGTTTATGAGCCTAGTGGCCCATTAGGCCATTGCTTAACTCTGGTTTCTGAAGCATGAAGTAACTAGGAGTATTTCTACTCCCCCCTGGATGGGATGCCAGTCCATCGCAGGGTTACCCCCAGCATTAAATTTGCCGGTACCCATTTATACACCTGGGTGAAGAGAGGCACTGTGAGAGTAAAGGGTCTTGCCTAAGAACACAACACAATGTCCCAGCCGGGGCTCGAACCCGGACCACTCGATCCAGAGTCGAGCGCACCAACTATGAAGGCCACCGCGCCTCCACACAATGGTTTGAATAAGCTACACTTTAATTTCAGGTGTTTTGTGGTAAAGAAGTAGGCAAATTTTATCCATTTCCTTAGCCTTGTTTTCTTTTTTTTTTTTTCTTTTTTTTTCTTTTTTTTTCTTTTATAAGGCTACTTCCATGTACATGCTTTTTTGCTATATGTTTTAAGTAGGAAATTTTTTTTGCTGCATTCACAAGATTGGCAAAAACTCAGGAATTAAGGGCTTCTTTTATAGAGCTTTCAATAACATCCAGCTCCCCAAAACTACACTGTACTAGCAGAGCTACATGAAGTCTACCATCTTAAGCTGCTCCTTTCACCTCAAGTTTAGGTGAAAAATTGTACAATTATTGAATTAATGAAGGAAGAACTTTATACAGCAGCCATTTGCTAGTTTAGATGTACATGTAGGAATTGATTCCACTTTCAGAATTTGGCAAAAGATTTGTGTTAATATTTTGAACTTCATATATTTCATTGTATCTCATTTTGGAGTACCTCTGACATTTTTAATGAATAGTTCACAGTCTTGCATGTAATCTTACAAAACATTAATGGATCAGCAATAAACTTTGCAGCCCATGTATTACTTCTTATTCACTTTCTACCTTCAACCATGCCCTCCTTTGCAATCATTTTTGTACCTTTTGCTTAGGGCATTGGAGTACTTATGACATTGATTGTTAAGGCTGTCTGTTGGTGATTGTTTTTTTCATCAGCCAAAATTTTACATCCTGAAGAACCAAATATCAGGTCTCTTGTTCACATTTTATGTGGAAGAAATTTTGAAGACTTGATGAGAAAAACTATTAGAATGATATTATGTCGCTCTTTGAGCCATTGTAATAGTGTAAAGGTACTTAATGTATTCCTATCCATGGCATTTAATATATCCTAGTGAAAAGTGTTCTCTTCTCTCAAACTCTATGGTTTTGCAGCATCATCAAGAGACAGATTGCCCAGTATATCCAGTTGTATGTTCAAAATGCGGCAAGAATGACATTCCAAGAGCAAAGGTAAAATAGAAATTAAATTTCAGTTCTAGTCACCAAATCTTTGGGAGAGATTTATTTGACAGTCTACTGTCAGTATGGCTTAGAATCAAATGATATTTATCGCTATGGTAAAGATTATAAACAACTTTTACTCTTAAGTGAAAGACCACAGATTGTCAGTTTCTTCTGATCTCTTGCATCCAGGGGAAGTACATGATTGTATAACATGTGATGTGCGGCACCATCATGTAGGGATAAAACTATCAAGTTGGTGTCTAGTAATAGTTATGAGGCAATCATTGAAAAGGTTATTCTTCTTGAACATTTAGTATCATATAATCATTATCTTCTAATTGGTGCGAAAATATTCATGGCTATTTATCCGCAGACATTATCTGTTCCGAGATGCGAACAGTTTCGCACGAGGAAAGTTTTAAGCTTCGAAAAGAACTGTGAGCTTCAAATATTTTTCAACGTGCGGAAAAAATGTTTACGAACAGCTTACCATTTACGACGTGTTCTCTGATACGTTTTTATGAGCCACAAAAAACACGTTCCCTCCTATGTAACAACAACACAGTGTTTCTCATCGTGAATGAAATTTTAAGCGCGGAGTTTTCCCAACTGGACGTAAGTAATAGTAATGCTAAAACTGGAAAACAATGTACGAGATGTGGAGAAGCAAATTTTTCACTGCTTGTGCTATTCTACAGAAATGGAATTGTGTTGTGAAATTTCTATGGCCTGTTAAACTGCAGTAGTTAGTTTCTCAAGACATGGCAGCTTTTTCACGTGAAAAGCCTTGTATTTATTGTAGTCGCAAAGCCACAATTTATTTATAAACTCCAAACAATCGAGATCACTTACACGATTCGTTTATGTACGAGCTTTAGTAATCCGTAGTCAGTCAAGCTAATGAAAATTCCAACAAGAAGACATCATTCTCCTCGTGTTTTCTGAGCCCGCTATGCCTTATGGGAGGCACAGGCCTCCCAACACTAGAACGAGAAATCTTTTTCAAAAATGAAAATGTTCAATAAAAGGTAACAACATTTATAACTCAGCATTCCCTTCTTTTGTTTTACATTTCAGTTATTACAGCATCAAGATCCAATAATGGGAGACTGTGATAGTGTTCAGGGACCGTGCCCATTTTTACAGATTGGCTGCTCTACAACTGAGGTACATGTAAAGATGTAAAGAGACACATAAGAACTTACGTTCGGTCTGCATAAGGTCAGTTTGATAGAAAAAGAGATTGGAACCGTTGGTGGGATACTGCTTTTGTGCGAGTTTTGTCATTAGTCATTAGTAGGATTTGTAATAGTAATGTAGCTCCTGCATGAACTTATTCTACGTAGATTCAGCGCTTATCACGTGTCTGCCCTAAATCGTCTTTCGAGTTTGACTAGACTACAATCTTATTTTATACCGCACTCTTGCATCGCAGGTCCTCACCCAAACACAAAAGAAAGAGCACCTAAAGGAACATAATGCACTCCACACCAATCTACTTTTACGTTATGCCCTTCGAACCAGCAAAGAAGTGGAGGCACTTTTAGTACGAGATCCTGGCATAATGTCTAGAAATCCGCAAATCGTTTCAAATTACGACAGTGTAATTGCTGATATTCTCGTTCAAGTTCAAACTCAGGCCGGTGGAACTAGTAATCTACGCGGAAAAGTTCAAGAGCACGGCGAGAGAATCACCGCCTTGGAGAGAAAAGTAGCTTCAGGAAATCTGTACGGTGCTGCTTCCTCCTTCCAAACACCTGATGAGTCCAGTGGCGGTACACAAAACCCTGAAATTACACGAAGAGTTACCAACGTTGAAAACCGAATCGCCGATCATGAAGTTCTTCTGGTAGAGAACAATCGCACAGTGGAGGAAGTTAGACGTGATTTGGGTACTATGAAACGACAACTCGACACAACCCAGGAGAGCTCCAGAAGGCATGACCGAAGACTCGAATCTATTGAGCACACACTGGCTCTTAGAAATGTGACTCTGGCTGATTTGGAGGAATATGTAAGACAGCAAGAATTCTCAAGCTACGATGGCCAGCTGTTGTGGAAGATTTCTGATTATGCTCGCAAACGAAATGACGCAGTGACAGGTCAGCAAGTCTCCTTCTACAGCCCTTGTTTCTTCACCAGTCGCTATGGCTACAAAATGTGCGCCCGCATCTATTTGAACGGCGATGGAATGGGCAGAGGAACGCACATCTCGATCTTCTTTGTGGTCATGCGTGGGCAGTATGACGCACTGCTCCGCTGGCCATTCAGACAAAAGGTCACTTTCATGTTGCTGGATCAGGATAACGTAGAACACGTAATTGACGCCTTTAGACCTGACCCGAACAGCTCATCCTTCCAGAGGCCAAGAAGAGAAACAAACATCGCCAGTGGATGCCCTATGTTCTGTTCGCTTGCTGAGTTGAATAATCATGCATATGTTAGGGACGACGCTATGTTTCTGAAAGTAATTGTGGATACGTCTGATCTGTGAAGGGAACCTTGAGTAATGGTGTGTTATTTGTTTTGAAATTACCTTCATTTTAAATTTACTTTTTCCATTGCTCTGACGTGGCTTGTATCGGTGCATAGGTGATACATGGCAGGTGTTGTCGTTTGTTTTGTACCTGAAATGATCTTGTAATTTTTTTCGTTTGGCAGGACAATTTGTATTTTGATTTATTTTCGGATCTCAGTGTGATGCAAAGGAAAGTCTTTTTCCCCTTATTACCCTAATGACAGTTGAAGCTGTCAGCTTGCTCTCTGTCAAGTCGGCAACAGAATACACTTTTACCCTCTCTCACGATCGATGTTCACCATTCAGAGCTTTGGTAAATAGTATTATTTTGTCTCTGACTGAATTAGATGTAATTTCATTATTTATGGATTTATAATTTATCTTTAAATTGCTATGCGATTGATTTAGGTGCAATGTTTTTTTTTTTTAAAACAGGTAACTCGGTAGCTAATTGCTCTAGCGAATGAAATACAGTGCCAAGAAGTTAACGTAATGTAGAGTGATATCAGCCGGAGTTGACGATCCAACTATTTTTCTTACGTTTGGTTGATTTGAAGTGCAGTTTTGAGGTTACGATTGAAAACCGCAAGAATTGTTTGCGCAACTCTTACTTAGTGATCTGTTCCGATAAGCTAACATTTACCCACTTATTAATTAGTTGGGGGTACACGTGAAATAAGGCTAAATTGATAACCTTAAGCATGTGTTTCGAATGATGATCAATGATTTTGAATCAACGAAGATAAAATGAGTAATTATCGTCGGTAAACATACTTTTGATTTTGAAGAAACGAATGCTTACAGTGTAGGCGAGCTTCTCTTTTGTTTTTATGTTGTGGAATGCCTTTCCTTGGTGCGTCGAGAAATTAGACTTTAGTTGGACTCCGGCGCCATCGAGAGACTCTTCAAAATTTTTGTGGAGAGAGTTGTGCCATTGTTGGAAGTAGGTTTTGAAACATCTAACAGGTACGAAGTCACGTCTGCAGGGTTCTCCGTGAACGATCATAGTGCATCCGAATCTCCTTTAAGACTATCTTTAACTTCAGCCTCGCTACGAGAGCTGACTGATATGGTGATGTCAGTCACAAGAAAAATTTTGGATATCTTTCGAAACTGAGTGGTTTCTTGAGATGGTCAATCAGAGAATTTCGACTGTGCTTCATCGTCTTTTTTTGGTGTCTTTTGCGCTGACCTCCCCGCGGTAGACACTGGAAACGCTTTTTGTTTGTTAAGTGAGGTTCTCTTTGTGAGTTCTTTATACGCCCATAGCTAAAGCAATTAATAAACTGGGAGTAACTGGCAGTGATAAATCGTCTGCTGGATCACTAAAGTAGGGGAAAAACTGTGGACAGTCTTTCCTAGCTACAGGGAAGAACTTTTCGACTTGAAACCGACTTGAAGATAGTTTTCCTCGTGTGATCGAAGTATTTGAGATAGAAAAAAAAATTGTTTTTAGCTTAGTTGGGTAAATAGAGCTCAAGGGGCCGGCTGGGTTTCTTTTTCTGCAAGGTGTCATCTGGAATTAAGCGGCTAACAGCGCATATTTCGGGAGCAGTGTATGCGTGGGTTGTCGAGGGTTTCACCAAGTTGAACTCGAAGTTATGCTATTCCACAACATAAAACTGAATGAGGCAACCTACTCTCAGAGCTTATCCTTTTTTTTTTCGAGTTCTTGAAGGGATTATTTATTATCCGAGCACGCAAATGGACTCAAATATTTTTGTGAAAGTACCCTAACTGACATATCTTTTACTTAGAGCAGTTTAAAATTTAAGTCAGTAATTGTATAGATTAACACACCAAGTCAAACTAGCTTATTTTACTGGATTATTTTCGTTAGTGAAGCGCTGTCGCTTTATTTTCCTTCCCCAGTTTAAGGAATAATTGTGACTTTCCTTTGTTACTTATAAGCATTGCATCAATTTTCTTGTCAAGAAGGCCAATAAAACAGGAAATTATCCTATTGGATCAACCTTTTATCCCGGGGTTTTTACCATTAAATGGTGAAGGTACAATCCTCTGATATTAGGGATAAGACATGAGATTCTTACTTTAATCGATTAAATTCATGATGAGTTAAAAAGCTTCAACCAAAAAAAAAAAAAGTTTCAATCAAAGCCCCTTTCAGATGATCATCGTTCTCTTTAATTGATCCCGTCGAATATAGTGACAACTCGTCGTACAGTAGCCTGTTTAAATAAATGACAGCAGAGAAGGACAATACGAAACGGTTATAGTGTCTTGTTCACTTGTTAAACGGAGCGTGGGAGGGAGGTTTGAGTCGTGTCGAAAATAAAAGGGATACTAGGTTTGGGTTGTTACCAATGGCGGATCCAAACCTTGAGCTAAGGGAGGTTGGGGCCCGTTTTTGTTCGTGTGTTTTTACCTACTGGCTTTTCTCCCCTCTTGTTTTATCTTTACTCAAATTAAGGGGGGGGGGGGGAGGCGTGCGCGTGCCCTTACCCTAGATCCTTCATTGGTCACGTGACCCGACGCAAACCTCTCCATTTTTCACTCCGCCGTTACTACCACGCTGTTTTTATTAACTGAACGTCGGCTAAAGGGCTACCTTGAAAGATGATAAATTTATTTGTTTAATGTTAAATTTATTTGTAAATCCGTAGTTTTATTCGCGCTTTTTAGGCGTTATAGGTGAGGGGAACAGCTCGCCTCGCGAATGACCCCTTATCTATCATCCCTCCAAGCTTGCCTTGGCCCGGAGGAGAAACCCCAAGAATCACACCTGCTGCTCTGTAGGCTGAAGCATCTGTATATGCCATGAGCTGATGTAACCATTCACTGAAATTATCAATCGTAATGGTCTGAGTCTGACATAATATTACAGGCGCATGCCATTCTCCTTTTTACTCCAATCGTTTCATGTGATACTTGATGTTACTAATGTGTGATTAATTTTTCTTTCCTTCCCGTCGGTCGAGAGCTTATTACATTACCTCCAAATATCTAACAGTTTAAAAACGGTATACTCTTGCATAATACTCTTCAAATGTGCATTTCTGCAAGCGATATTCTGCCTATATGTTGTGTATAATAATAATAAAAAAATAGATTCTTATTAAGCGCATTTCTAACCCCAATGCGCTTGACATTATGGAAGCCTATTAATAATGGTAATTGAACTGAGTGGAGTGCAATTTGGGCTGAAATTATACGCGTGATTTAAAATCACAAGTACGATTTCAGACCAAAATTGCACGACACAAGGTTCAATTACCGCTTTGTTACATCCATTTTGAAATCGCCCAAATACAGGACTTGGTCAATTCATATATTTTACTGATGCAGTACTGAGCCGGTTTTTAAATAAAAAGCGAAACCGGGAACGCTTTTACATCTTATTTTGTATGCAAAACAGAAAGACTTTGACGTCATGTGTCAAAAACTCAGTCAAGCGTAAAATGATGTGATTTAGAGCAAAAAATGGTGCGATTTGTGAATAAATCGCACCAATTAGAGCCAATCAGATTACAGGAACCACCAGTGATTTCAAAATGGATGTAATAAATTAAAAAACCATTACATTTCATCATCAAGATTCAAACCTATATGTCATTACACATACGAGTCCTTCAAAAATGCCAGATTGCTTCTAAAATTTGTCTGAAAATATTCCCAAAAATAATTATCATAGACTTGCGTGGTGATAGGCTGATGAAACAATAATAGAATTCAGTGATCTCAAAATATCGTTACAGGTCAATTATCTGTCTCAAGTCCTGTTTTTCTTTGGCAAGTACGTGATCTGTTCGATCCTCCAGCCAACAATTCGTGATACTTTCCTTAATTTCGTAATACTTTTAGAAGTTTATTGCAATGAGAAAGGGTTTTTAAATATCCTGGTCTGACATATTTCCTCTCAATTAAAATAAAACAATACAAATGTTCACTCGATTTGCTGTGGGTTCCCCTTCCCCAGCACTTCGCAAGTCGAGTGGATGCTTTTACTAGTAAGTAAGATCACATCCTCCCAAGACATATAAAGGTTCAAAAGATCGAGTTTCTAAAAATTCAAATCAAAGTAAACCCATGATCTTTGCAACTCATCACTGTTGTTATATTACTTGAGATTTTCAGAGTATCTTCCAGTTTTTTCTTAAAAGCGTGGAAAGTTGCTTTTTTTTTTTCTCCTTTTTGTTACGTTTCGTTTTGGGTCTTTCGGGGAATCCCCCAATTATCTATTCGCTGCAAGGGACTGGGAAGTAGGAAAGCACACATTTTACGATTCTCTCCTGAAACTGGTTTGTTAAATATCACAGTGGATGCACTATTTCGCATTAGTACAGCAGGTGCGTAATTTCTTTTATGAGCTTCATTTCCCAACGAAGCCTTTTGAAGCCGTTCTATAGGGGAATTAAGTGTTCACTCTCAATTCATGATCGGAAACAAGACTGTACCTAGTGCAATTTTTTATTTTGTTCAAATGCATATCACAGACGAGAATTACAGAACCGCCGCTATTTTTCAGTGATAAGTTTTTGATCAGAGACTAAGAAATGCTTTGATTTTAGCCTTCGAAATAAAACCACAGATTCCAGCACCACTGTAAGTTTCTAAAAGGAAGTAAAAAGCAAATCAAAACAAAAATGGAAGCTGGTGTGACGAGACGCGACAAAGTGAGAAGCGACGTGGAGGCCATTTTGACTTTCCTTAGTGTGACTTTTGGCTTTCGGATCTAAACTCGATCATATACTTGATACTGCTGCTGTCCTTAGTTATTTGAACTGTTTTATATTTCAATAAGTTTCTCTTCTTCTTGGAGTATTCTTTTTGTTCGTATGCCTGCATGTAGGTACTTGAAAACGCAATCGTAATGCTTCAGGGAAGGTTAAAATGTTCTGCTTGCCGAAGCATATTTCATGATAGCCAAAATGGCGTTGCGTCCTTTTTCGCAACAATTTAAGGCTTCGATCATTTGTAAACAAATTTTAATTTTGTATATCCATGCATATATGCAACTGATATTGATGTGAACTCATTTCTGTACTTGACAAGCCGTGTAAATTCGCGTTTGTTTATCTCATGAACATCGAGGAGAAGTTATGTCATCAGCAATTAGGTTGTGGATTGGAAGGCATACCTTCCTTGTCATTGCAATGACAACAAAATGGACCGGGGAAGACCAAAAATTGATGGTATTAATCCCTTGGATTATACTTCTTGGTTAGATAAATTACTTTCAAAAGTTTTATCCTTCGATGCATTAATGAAAATGTTCCTCAGCATGATAACTACTCAATATAAATTAGGAGGAATGTATAGTTAGTAAGTTTTAGTTTTTACTTTGTAATACAAGGTACTTTATTGAAATTTCACGCAGCAAGAATCAATTAAAAATCAAGTTTAGTCAGGAAAGTATAATAATGAATGAAGTGATGTGATACGTTCATACAACATGAGGATTAAACTTGCAATTTAGCAATCCTGCCTGAATCTTCTTTCTGTTCATTTCATTGCAAACCTAGCTTTGAGGAGATGCCTGGATACAATATTCCTATTTCTGCACAGATTGATGTTAAATTTATTTGTAAATCATGTGGTTTCCTATTAAGAGATGCTGTGCAAACTAATTGTGGTCACCACTACTGCAAAAACTGTTTGTTTAAGAGATGTTAAAATTAAGATGGCCGGTGAGTATCTATATTGATCAAAATTATGACAATTAAATAAATTTTAAAAGCATCTCGGTTGTCTGTGGATTTTCTTTTTCTTCAAGATAGTCTGTTGCTTATAATGAAACTAGGAAGTAAGGAATCATAGTGGACACATGTTCATGCTTTAAATTACCATTCTTAGGAATTCCTGGTCTGAATTTACCATGAAAATTCACACCTCTTATTCCAAGTAATTCCTAGGAATTCCTAGGAATTCCAAGATCCATTTTGCAAGGGTTAATTGCACAGTGTCATGTAGTAATGAGTGTTTAGTTAAACACATTTTTGGCCATGATTTTGTAGACAAAACTGCTTTCAAGAATTTTATCAGCCCAGAATTATGCATTGTTTGTTAATGTAATATTAAGAAAATGCAACAATGTTAGTGAGGGATGATGATGATCATTTTTTTTTTCTGTTAATAATATTCAAAACTGTCTTTAAACAACAAACTTATGAAATACATATATATGAAATGCGGTTATGAAACGTATATGTGCACGATCCTTTCCAGTAAAGCACTATTTAAGCAATAGTGAAAATCAGACCTGAAAAAAATTCAGGCCTGTACGGGATTCGAACCACTGACCTCTGTGATACTAGTGCAGCGCTCTACCAATTGAGTTAACAAGCCAACTGGGACCAGGCCATCAAATTAATTCGACATAAACCCGTAGATGATAAATCAAACAACAAACATATGAAATACATATATATATATATTCACTATTGCTTAAATAGTGCTTTACTGCGAAGGATCGTGCACATATACGTTTCATAACCGCAGTTCATATATATGTATTTCATATGTTTGTTGTTTGATTTATCATCTACGGGTTTATGTTGAATTAATTTGATGGCCTGCTCCCAGTTGGCTTGTTAGCTCAATTGGTAGAGCGCTGCACTAGTATCGCAGAGGTCAGTGGTTCGAATCCCGTACAGGCCTCAATTTTTTTCAGGTCTGATTTTCACTATTGATTAAATAGTGCTTTACTGCGAAGGATCGTGCACATATAAAACTGTCTTTAATAGGTACTGTAGGTTGTTTAAAAAAGGATGAAAACAATGAAGTAGACTTTATGTGAAGAATGTTGTGTGCTAGGGGGAACGTCTCTCTTGCGCATGGTAACATGAGTGTCCTTGGGGCCTTAAATTGAAACTCCCACTGGCAAACCACTCATTCAGCCCTTGAACCATTCAAACCTAATTATAAACCCAGCAGCAGTTGCACCTCTAATTTAATGAGTTGTTAGCTGATTATATCCTCTGATCAATTTACTTTAATTTACTCCGTAGGTTTTTTAGGTCTGTCAGATGTTTAGATGAGAATTGCAGCAGCAATATAATTGGACATGATGCAGTAATTTTTTGTAATTTATAAGGGAAATGATGTTTATTTAGGCAGTAGCAATATATAGTGTTGTGCAACTTAAAATGGAGCCCATTTTAATTTTGTAACTTTTAAAGTTCACATTTGCATTTTATTTAATATTCAATTTTGTTCTTATTTTATGAATAGTATTTTGAGGATGCTTATGTGAGAAGAGAAATATTACAAATAGTTACACCATGCCTGGATAAAGATGCCAGTTGTGAATGGATTGGGGAAGTCAGAAATGCAGAAGTAAGGCGTACTGAAAAAGAACCTGCATGTGGCCATAAGTTAAGTTGCCTGATTAATGTTCCCTTTGTTTTTACTTTTCTATTAGTTCTCATTTTTACTCTGCAAAATTAAGAGGTAATTCATTAATCACTTGAGTCCTGAACATATTTTTTACACCAGAAATCTTAACTGTTCTCTTAAAGAATAATATGTACTTGCACAATAATTTTACTTACTGGCATTTACTGTAGGTTATTAAATTCCTGTCAACTAAGACAACATTTCAATTTTTGTACCATTTGATCTGTTGGTAGGACCATTATAAAGAGCGTATCTGTAGGCCAGTGACATGCTCCAATGCTGGCTGCAGTGAAAATGTACCACTTTCAACATTGGCCCAGCACCAAGAGGAGGAATGTCAATTTAGAGATGTGGTTTGCAACTCCTGCAATATGGCAGTAAAGTGGGCTGATCAAGCAGTATAAGTCAGAACTTTAGATTCTGGAGGCCCACAGTTTAGAATCAAGCATATTCAGAGTTAATGTATTTCTAAGGGCTGCTGGTTTAGTTGACAACCTTAGCGCATGATGATCGATTAACCCAATGGAAACAACATTATATTAATGCTGAAAAAGGGTCTTCATTGTTTTACATAATGCCTGGCAGATCTATTCCAAGTGTAAATTAAGAGACTTAAGAGGAAAATGTAATTTTTTGCACATCTGGTATGAAACTCAATTAGTAAATGTATTAGCACCCATAACATGTAGTCTCTAATTGTTCTTTTGATGCAGTTAACTTAAAACAGAATAATTCAACAAAACAAAACAAAAATAAAATAAAAGAATTGGAAAAATTAGTTCAACTGGTGTTGAGTACAGTCATCAAGTTTATTGCCATGTACGTGTGTTCACTACAACACGGAACCATATGAATGAAAGTTGCAAAAACATCCATGTAACCTGTGGACACTGTGGAAAAGAGAACATTCAACTTTGTGAGGTATGTCAGTTAACACCCGTCATTCAATTAGTTTTTTTTGCACCAGTAATTGATATAAGTATAATAGTTCAGGTTATTGTAGAGATCGATGCTTGTGTGCTGATTGGTCAAAAATTATGTCATGTCTCACTCTAATGACCTTGTGTGAGGTTGGGATGTAAATTTCAAAATGGTTTCTCTGTGTTTTGTCAATGTTACAGAGAATTAGTGATGAATGCAATAGAAGATTAAATCCAATTCTAAAAACTTATATACAAGAGATAAAGTTTGGTGTACTTCTACATACAAATTATTTTTGCTGATTGAATTGAATAAATCCAGGTGTTAAATTCTAGTGGAGACTGGCTGCTTATCTTGATACAAGTAATTTAAATGAATGTAACAGAATGGTTTGAATAACAAAATAAACAAATTTAATTACCACAGAATTTGAAAGCATCTTAGCAGTTATACTGAAACAATCATTCGCCTCAGGTGTTAAGTGAATATATTGTGAAAAATTCCTCTTGACTTTGTCTTTGGTCATTCAACGATATTCATTTGCCTGCTGTGAATAATTGGTCATAGCTAGGGCCAAAAGAGTTCAATTTGGTCAGTAGTCATACCAGTGATTACAAAATCACAGGAGTCCAATTTCTAAATCACAATTATGATTAATCACCTTACTAGATGACATGAAGTCCTAGCAGATTAATCAAAACCATCACAACTTTTAAAAAACAAATTTATTTATTTGAGATGACATAATTCTCTGGCCCTGTTTGTTCGAAGGGTGGATAATTCTACCCACTGGGTAAAACTCTATCTGATTGATATTTCAGCTTGTTTGTTAATTACACTTATCCACTGGATAGCGATTTATCTACTGAATGGTGTTATCTGCCCTTTCATTTCAACCGGGCCCTGGTAGAGACAATGTCTAAAGGAAAAAAAATTCCCCTGTTTTGTAGGGCAAGTGGTAATTTTTGTATGGTTCTTGTAATCAATTCTGTGATCGGCAGATTTAGTTGAGAGGGCCTAGTATGATTGTCCGCTTTTAAATTGGTAGCTGATCACAGTCAACTGTCAGATTACACTGTATAATTACAACTCTACCGAAAAATAAGTGAAAAATAAAGCAGGTAATACACTTAAGCCACATTTGGGGGAATTGTAATGGTTATGATTATCATAATAGTTATGGGATATCTTTCCATTCAAGAAACAACATTTGTTTATTTCTAGTATAAACTGAAATAAAAATGCACTGCAAATGTACAGGAAGTATATTTATTACTACATTTGACACTTACATGCATGTACTTGAGGTATCAGTACAATAAGAGAAACTTCTGTATTTTTAATATTTTGCATTAAGAACCAAGGGGAATAGAGAAAATGAAACTTTTTAAAATATATTTGTATTGTAAAATATGCCCAGTTGTACCAAGACATAATTTTTATGACAATTTAACCATGGATGAAAACTGGCCTGCAGATCAGGTCCAGTTGGCGAGCGAGGGCTCATATAACTCTCTTGGTGAAAGCAAAGGGGCAGGGTCTAAGCTCTTTATGAGTATATAGTCACCCAGGGTTTTAATTATTATACCTCTCTGCTTATTATAGTTAAAGAGGCATTAAGATGTAAAGGATGGTGATTGTGCACAAAAAGAATGTCCATACAGAAAGTATGGATGTGAGCATTCTGTAAGTTTTTTAGCCGATTACAAGTTAAAAAAATAATCGAGGTAAAAGCATTTCGAGATTGATTGATGATAGAAGTTATTCTAACCGCCAATATAATGGGGACTGTGTAAGATCATCTTGAGTACATTTTAATCTCATGCTAAAAGTGCTGGAAGACTAAGTTCCATTCGTAGCTGTTTTTGCTTTTTCATGCTTAGTGCTTCTGTAACATCCCAAAGAATTCCTGCGGCAAATCCAGTTCTGCTAAAGAGATTTAATCCGCCTTTTACTTTAACCGAGAACACTGCTCTATGAAAATTTCCTCTCAGAATCGCCCTAGTAAGACGGCCCCCACGTCATTTACGTCAATGCAAAGCTGTGATCACTCGAAAAAATGCTAGCTGACATGCTTATCTCAGGACAAAACCTGGGCGCTGCTAAAAAGAGGGTTTTTCCCAAGTCATCGACGCTAGCAAACTAAGTGGGTACAAGCCTTTTGCTGACATGTCTCATCGCCAAAAGCTGTCTTGTCCGTTTTTGAACAAGGGGACTGGGTAATGATACATATGACTTGTGAGTAAATTCGACTTATGAGTTAATTTGCAACTTGGTTGAAATATATTGCTATATTTGTACAAATTAACACTATCTGTTATTTATTCTAAAATTGTTTCAGGTGGAGATGGATCCCGAAGAGTTTAGGGCCCATTTGGGTGCTGCTATAGTAACACACTCGTTGCTCCTATTGCCACAGCAGGGAGGTGCTAATGGCTATCGCAGGGAAGCCACCGCGGCTGAGTTAAGTGCCTTGCGACAAAGTCTCACAGCAGACGAGGTGCATATTGCACGACATGAGTGGGCACTCCACAGCCATTACCAGATGATTTTGAACCTGAAAGAAGATGTGGAGAAATTGAAAGGTACCATGGGCAAGGAGGATGGTCAGTGACGGTTTTATTGGTTCTTTGCTTTTCTTGTTTAGTAATATCAAATGGCTTTATTGCATAAATTAACATATATACTAGTTATTGACTCTGTAACAGTAAGATTTCATTTTGAAATGTGCACTTTTACTGTTACAAAGTCAAAATGAGTAGAAGCAAAAAAGATCTTTTGATAGTGATGTATGCAGTTAATTAGGGATTCACTCGGTGCGTACTTTTGTAATAAGTAGTTTTTTTACCAACATCGTTGTATAGGAAATAGTTTTATAGAAATTAATCTGGGTGTAGTCCGTGATCCAGTCGTTATGGGGTTTGCACATAGTTTTCCATAATAGTTTAAGGTAATTTTGATGAACTTATTGTAGGCTGTTTAGGTTTTTTTATCCTAGATAAATGTGTATTACTAGCTTTTCACAAACTTTAGACTTGTTGAAAAATGCTGTAGGTCATCAGTTTCTCATCGTATAGAGTCCTGAAATTTATTTTTACATGTATTTTTATTTTATTACTAGCAGCGCTTTTTTCCGTTAAAACAAACCTTCTGCTGCAATCAATCAGAACAGTTGCCGTCCCAAACGAAACTTGTGCAATTGTTGCATCTTTGGTATTTTGGACACATCACTACTGTTCACAGCTTCTTTTTCGTTCATATTGTTCAATGCACTTTAATGGTAGGAGTAACATTTAACAAATGCAATTGTATTTGTAAAAAAAGAACCAAGAACGTAACAGCCTTTATTGCGTGAGGTACAATACTTAGTTTGAAATACCAAGGTAGCTAAGACAATAGTAAAACATATTTTAAAAAGACCGAGACTTGAGTGACGATAAAAACTTCCTTATTCATTGTCCAAAATGCGTAATGGAGTATTGGTAGTACAAAGCGTTCCTAAGTTTGTTATTAGCGTCGGTACATAATTTTTGATATTCTGTGTTTGACATATTTTAATCTGGTCTAAATTGGACTTGCATTTTCTGTTTATTTTGAACTCACTTTCACTTATGGTGTACATTACATCACTACAATTAGTTAAAATGATTTTGATCAGATTTTTGATCTTTTTGTTTTTCATCAGAACAATTAGTTTTAATGATTTTGAAGTTTCGCCGTGGTTTCTTCGTTTGCCAAAATTATGCGTTTGTTGTTCTTGAGCTGTTTGTGCCTTTGAGGAGAATTTTTGTTTGCGCATGTCAACAGTCAATAGCGTATCTTCGTATTTTTCTTTTATTTGAGAATGATGTGTTTGTCTTTTTGCAGCAAGATACCTCTTTTTTTAAAATTTATTTATTAATTTTTTTTTATCCGTCTGAATTAACTTTCACATTTCTTCCTAATTTTTTGGTGTTTGTTTACCCGTTCTTTAGACTGTTTTTGTTTGGTTTATCTATGTATTTTTAATTTCATTGTTTTGGATTTGTTTTTTGTTTGTTGTTGTTGTTGTTTATTTCATCAATTTGTCAGTTGTTACTTTTGTGAACGTTGTCGTTGAATGGTAATGGTAATGGTAATGGTTTATTAGATTTGAATTCAGCACTAAAATGAAATACTTCATATTTACAAGAAATTACAAAAAATATTTACAAAGTAAATGACACTATATAAATAAAAAAAATTTTGCCGGGGGACTGGGTTACCGGCTCACAAGATTCTATTAACAAATTATTACAAATGTGATATAAGTCTATTGCGATAATTCATTAAGCTTTGACGTCATTGCGGGAAAAAAACTTATTTGAAATCGTTTTGTCCTACATTTAAAAAGAGTCAAGTTATTGCTGAAGCGCAGCTGGCGGCCGTGTGCGTCTAGTCTTTTCTGTGGGATTAATTATTATTAAAT
>NC_142522.1:29793451-29883451 GCF_964205215.1 Stylophora pistillata
GGGGCGCCCAGCAATGATGTTATCAGATATACGAGTGATGATCAAATCCAGTGTGTGACCAAGTTCATGGGTAGGGTGTACCACATGTTGTTTAAGACCCATCGACACCAGAAGATCAGACATGTTTCTACAGTCAGTGTCATCAGGTAGGTCCATATGAATGTTAAAATCACCCAGTATCAACAAGGGCTCACTTGCCATGACCAAAGACTCGAGATAATCTGAGAATTCAGTGATAAATGTTGAAGTAGACACAGGATGTTTAACAGAATATGGAGGCCTATAGACTATAACAACCTGCACACGAGTAGTAGCCGCAGGATTGACCAACCATTCCGACACCTCGAATGACCCTTTTCCTGCAACCGAAACTTTTCCAACGTTGATGGATTCTTTGAAAATCACTGCAGTCCCACCTCCTCTGCGATGACTGCAGGGACAATGAAGGAGTTTGTATCCCTGTGGTGTTATTTCACTAAGAATAGCTGTATCATTGTCTGTAAGCCAGGTTTCAGAAACAGAAAATAGATCAGCTTTGCTATCGCATACCAAATCCACAAACGACGCTGACTTATTTCGCAAAGATCGAGCATTGAGAACGCAAAGCAACAATTTTTTCGTATCGTTCTTGATATTTTCCAATACTTGTTAATGCTTGGCTGCAATAATGTTGACCAAGTTACGCTGACACGGCGGTGCACGATTGCCAGCAGCATAAGCAAATTTGCCGTTTGTCGAGTGTCGATTTCCGATTACAGTTTGAATAACAGAGGGGCCAGGATTTAAACTTACATCACAAGATTTGATCAGTCGAATCAGCTGAAAACTGGAAGTTGAATCGTGATGATAGTTCACTCTGGCGCCGAGGTAACTCATTCCACGAAGTCGACAACCAAGATGGCGGCCTAATCTCCGAGTGGAGTTTACATGTTTATTGCTTGTTATCACTTCCAACGAACACACTGAGCTGCCAAAACGAATCGGTGTACAAGAGAAATAATACAGGCTATTTCCAGATAAATATTTCTCAGGGTAAAGACCAAATAAAAACAATAAAAATAATAAAACTACGGAGCCAAGAAGAACACGTCCGAGTGCCATGCTGACCGCTGACCGCGATTAATGATGACAACTGTGAGTTTTTAATTTTCTTGAACTGTTCGAGGCTAAGACGTTCCCTATTTTCTTCCAGTGTGGGGTAATTCAAAACATTACATGCAGTTCTGTAAGAAATTAGTGGTTCGATTATCTTGAAAGCTCTTCTTTGTATCTGTTCTAAATTGTCCACAAGGTAAGATGGAAGACTAGAATGCCATACCGGGCATGCGTACTCCAAAACAGAACGTATTAGAGCAGTATGGACACTAAGTAAATCCTTGGGTGGAAGGCCATTGCGGCGCAGGACACGAAGGATATAAAGTCGCTGAGCAGCTTTCTTTGTAATGCTAAGAATGTGACTACGCCATTTTAGATCATCCTGAATGAGCACTCCTAGGAGCTTGTGACTTTCTACTACTTCGATTTAGGTGTTGTTAATAGTCAATTGTGATAGAGTGGGAGGGTTACGTAGGAAGCATATTCTGAGTTCATAGCACTTTTTTGGGTTCAATTTCATGTAATTTGAAGAACACCAGGTGGATATATCATCCAGGAAGCTTTTTTCTTTACCTATTTTAATGTGTTTGATTGTCCCAGAATGTGCATGTGTATGTGGTTGATAAAAGGTGGAATAAGAATCACAGGTGGAACGTATAAAAATGAGTTCTTTTGTTAATTTGAATATGAGAGATGGTAAAGGAACTTAGGGAAAGAATGCTATTTTCTAGGTGCCGCTAACTTAGTAGCGATCGTCAAATTAAAACCAACACCTTTTCTTAATTGTTAGTAAAACTTCATGAAGTTTATTTCAGTGGATCGAGTTAACCTTGACATTACTATTTTTGATACTATCTCATTGAAAAGATTTTTTCGATTTTTTTGTTTCCCTAGTGTCGTTGTCACTTCATTTTAGCAGAACCAAGCTAGGTACCCATTTGTAAGCCACTTGGTAAATAACTTAAGTGTTTTTATGTTAAAAGAGCCACGCAATGGCCAACTTAGTATGTTGTAGGTTTTCAAGTTATTATTCTACCAGTGCTTTCGGTTTGTTTTGCCTTTTTAACATGTATCTATAACAAAGTATTTTAATTTTTTTTTTTAATTTTTAATTCATTCAAGTCAAGCTATGTTAAATCTCGTATTTCAGACTTTTATTTAGTTCCAGATTTTTAGGTTTCACTGAGTAATATTTTTCCCATTTTCTTTTACTGTTGCTACTTTGAACAACACTTTCCAAGGCCATCAGTAGCTCTAAGCGGCACAGATCCGAATGATCTAGACATAGGGAAGCGTAATTATTGTCGGGTGATCGTAACCTTTCTCCATACCAACGGCTTAGTAATCTCATTTCTAGTGACTCTGCGTTGAGAAAGAAACAAACAACATTCTTAGGTAAGGGGGATCACGGTCCCCTCGGTGCTACCGGAAATCCGCTCGGGCTTAGTGAAGGAGCTTGGACTTGAACTCAACGAATATGTGAAATTCATATATCTGAACTGCGGTTATAGAAACGTATTTGTGCACTATTCTCGCAGTAAAGAGCACTATTTAAGCAATAGTGAAAATCAGACCTGAAAATATTCAGGCCTGTAAGGAATTCGAACCGCTGACCTCTGCGATACTAGTGCAGCGCTCTACCAATTGAGCTAACAAGCAGGCCATCAAATTAGTCCGACAATCCCGTGGGATAATAAATCAAACAACGAATATATGAAATTCATATATCTGAACTGTTGTCACCACAACATGAACTAGTTATAAGAAAAAAAAGTCAATGTGTGGTTAATATTATAATCGAGTGTTTAAGCCGCCAAATAGGATGTATTAAGACCTAGCTAGAAAGCTTGGATTGAGTCAAAGAACGAACGTAAAGGATAACGTACTGAAATTTGCGATTCTTTTGTTCAGTGCCACAGATTTGGTTCCTTAGTACTCTTTTTAGCAGTTAGATCACTAGTAGTGATAGAGAGAATCCAAGAATGGGACGACCTTGCGTCCAGTTCAAATGGTCTAAATTGAACATAACATCATTAAGAACATCATTAACAACCCCAACCGGCCGGTTGCAAACCAGTTGGCTATTTACAAGCGTGGCCAAGGATCTGAACTCGGGGCTACCGTGAAACAGATCCAGTGGTCAGGGTGGGACTCGAACCCGGGAGCGGCGGATTACAAGTCCGACACTCTAACCACTCGGCCACACTGCCTCCTAAAAAACACCTATTCGCTCTTTATGATACGTAAAATCTGCTTTTGCTAGAAAACTTACGTAGATTTGACTGAACTTGTTTCCTTCTCGCAATTTGCCATTTGCGTACATCAAGTACCTGCTGAGAAAATGCTTACTTTACGTTTCGCTTTCCAATTTATCTCCTCACTAAAAGAGCCATGACAAAAAGAAAGCACGAAGCTAAAAGATGACAGCGAGAATTGACAAAAACTGGCCACTTTACCTTGTTTATGAGAATTTCAATTTGAGGTTTTCTGCAGAACCTGAAATCGCTTGCTTTCACGTCGATCAGAGGTCGAGCACGCGGTTGTCCAGTCGTTCACTCATGCGCACTAGACTTTTCAATTAGAGAACCACTTCCGGCAGCCGTCGTTGACAAGAGCCGTCCTCAATCTTAAGGTCCCTAATATCGTTGAATTAACGCCGTAGATTTTTCTGACTTTTTCTTCTATGAAAAAGCGTCTGAAAGCATTCGGAACCCTCGAAACCAGCCTTATCTCTGCCACTCTGGTGACTTATTCGTAAGCGTTAATGTTGTAATTTTATCAGTTTTCTCTCAGCGTTGTATTTGTTATTAATCACGATTTTTAATTTGAGTGTTTGATACAAAGAAATGGGTGTTTTGATCTGTAAGGATATTTCTTTTTACAACTACGCAGTAATGTACAAATATGAAAAAAAAAAAAAAAAAAAAATACCCAGTAATGTTTCTACCGTCACAGATTAAAGGGGCACCTGGTTTGCTTGAAGACATGCGGGCAATGCGCAGAATCGATGAAAACGAGAACGTGAAGTTTAAGAGCCCGCCCTGTACCGTAGTTGTTTCCTTAAAAAATGAAGTGGTCGCTAACACAAGTTCCGCCAAGAGACTATCCGAATTCGAAAGTGACAGTCTTGAAGGAAAGTACAGCTTGAAAGAAGATTAGGTTACCTTGAAAACCTGATACCCCACATCCTCGGAGACCCAGGGGCTGTGAGTCGATTTCAAGTTAAGGGCAGAAGAGCCCCTGGGGACATTGTCTTACAAGACTAGTTCCAAACGGTCGCAGTCGTTCTGTCATCTGATTGGTACCAGAAAATCTTTTTTTTTTTCTGCCCAATCAGAGTGAAGTGTACTTTAGAGTCCTTTCGTGTGTTTTAACACGCACATATACAAGAAGCTCAGTCGCTCGATTTGGTTGTTTGGGCCGTGCGGGGGAGCCTTGCTCGAGGTAAAAAGTGTCAGTCTCAGCGCACAATGTAAGAGAAATCGATCAGATTGTGCGCCAAAATCTCACCGGAAATTATACTGAATACTTTCGCAGGTATCACAAGAGAACGTGTATAAAAGTTTGCGAGGTTCGTATAAACTGAACATGATGGTTGCAAGCGTTGATATGTCGCTTTAAACGTTAAACGAGATGTAAGCTTAAATCTTTCTAGGTTTTTTGTACAATTTGCTGTGACTGAAACTTTGCCAATCTCGTGAAGTTATTTCGTCGCACGGACCACGCAGGTATGTCGAGCAACTGGGGCTTATACCTACGTAGCTTTCTGTGCGCGCCAAAATCTAATCTTTGCTTTGTAGTAAAGTCTTTCACAATATAGCCAAAGTTGCAGAGAACGTCGAGTTCGTGGACGACCTTCAGCAAGCGCTTACAGAAAGCTTAGCTGTGTTTCCGGTTGGCTAATTGAAATCTGAACAAAAACTAATTATCGAGAACATCGTGGGAAGGAGAGATGTTTTCAAACATTTACCGAAGGGGTTTGGAAAGAGTTTAATCTTTCAACTGCTGCCTAGAGTGTTCAAATTCTTGAGCTCGAAAGGCCACGGATTCTCCTCTACTCCCTTGGTCATTCTCATTTCACCTCATCATGTTTGTCGATTTTTGAAGACCAAGTTAAATACCTTTGATCAGTGGGAATCGATGCTGCTTTCATTGGGGAAAACAAATTAAACCAAAGACAGGGAAATATTGGATGGAAAGGGCGAGTTTGCTTTATTGTAAATGTCAGCTTAGTACAGGGTTATCTGCCCACATCTAATAAACGAAAGTTTCCACGAATTATAATAGCTTTTCTTTTTTTTCAGGCGAAGTTCAGATTAGGATTTTGGGCATATGGTATTTCGCGGACGGGACTGGACTGGACTGGACTGGACTAGTAAAACGCGGACTAGTAAAGCGTGGACTAGTAAAACGCGGACTAGTAAAACGAGGACTAGGAAAACGCGGACTAGTAAAACGTGGACTAGTAAAACGCGGACTAGTAAAACGAGGACTGGTAACACGCGGACTGGCAAAACGCGGACTGGTAAAACGAGGACTAGTAAAACGCGGACTAGTAAAACGCGGACTAGTAAAACGCGGACTAGTAAAACACGGACTAGTAAAACGCGGACTAGTAAAACGCGGACTAGTAAAACGCGGACTAGTAAAACGCGGACTAGTAAAACGCGGACTAGTAAAACGAGGACTGGTAAAACGAGGACTGGTAAAACGCGGACTGGTAAAACGCGGACTGGTAAAACGCGGACTGGTAAAACGCGGACTAGTAAAACGCGGAGTAGTAAAACGACAACAACAAAAAAACAATTTCATACGAAGGCGATCATAAGACTTAATGGCAAGCCAATTTAGTAAGTGACAATCCCTGTTTGACTTTTAAGCTGCAAATGGGTTTGACATGCGTCAGATACAAACGAATTTATAAGTTTAGGCTAAGAAAATTTTATTCAGCACCAGTTCAAAATCCTAAAATACACTTTCGTCGTAAATTTCACGGCAGAAACGGAGGAATTCGATAAATAAAAGTCGCATTAAATCTCTTTGTGTCTAGGTAGAAAGAGTCTCAATATTGACTTCAGCTTTTCGGTGGAAGAAAAACCGATTTAAACACGCCATTACAGAAAACAAACAAGCAGACTGACAGTTCCAAAACACATATTTGCATTCACTTACAATTTGACTTTCCGTGAAATTTTAAAACGGAACAGAGGTAAATCTTCGAAGATTAATCGTCGTTGGAAATAAAAAATACTTTCCGTGAGGTCTCTGTTTTTTTTTTTTACGAGAAAATCGTCGCATTATCATTTAATTCGCGTGTGTTTGTCATACCAGTATTGCTGTTTCTTCAAAAGAGTATGCTTCTTTATTCTTTAATTGACAGGTGTCACATCGTGACAGTTACTTATCGAAAAATGTTTCAAAATTTGCTCGGAAGCCTTTTAGACTAGGTTTACACTAGAGGAAATTGTTCCGGATTCGTGATGAATCCGAAACGATTTAGTACCGGATTTATTCTGCCGTTTTCACGAAAGTGGACGAATCCGAAATAAAAACTTCCCGGTTTGGTCGTGTCTCCGGAGATTTTGAATCCGGAATTTAAAGTGGGAACTTTGAATCCGGAAAGTTTCGTCGTGTAACCGCTTTTTTTCTCGAATCCGGATATTATTTCTACCTGCAATCATTTGAGTTTGCGGTGAAACCAAAATGGATCTGGTGCTAACATTGCTGGCGGTCTCCGGTTGCCTAATCTTGTTGCAGGTTCAGGCGATAAATTTTATCATGTGTACCGCAGTATTTCTGAAGAAAAGCAAATTATTATTGCAAGGAAGTTTAACGTCAGCCACACTCAGTAATCGCCGACGACGTAGACTGCTTGGCATCTGTCCAACTCAAATTTGCCTCAGTGGCATCTGGATCTACCACACTGCCTTTTTTGGGGGAGGCATTTTCACTTTGTCGATCGAACGACGAAACAACACTGGGCTTGGTAACCATTCCATTTCGAACGTTCCCGGAGTTGTCGTTGTGTGTAAACGGTCAGGAATCCGAATATCCTTTCAGTGTAAACGCCGACGAATCCGAATACTCCAAAATTGATGAATCCGGAAACATTTACGAATCCGGAAAACTCTCCTCTAGTGTAGGCCTAGTCTAAATTACCTTTAGAAATAAAAGTGTTTCGGCGAAAGCTTTCTCTTTAATTTGAATAACGTTTGTTTTCTTTGTAACTCACTCGCTATCAAATTGTTAAGTTCAAGGAGGATTTTCCCTTAATTAAACTCGTAATTGTAGCCCTGATTCATTCAGGCTCCTTTGGCAACCATTTAAGGAGACGCGAGCCGACAATTTTCGTTTTCCAATGCAACTGAGTCAAGACAATTTTACTTAGGGGGGTCGCATTACAGTCAAGTTTTAATTTCACCGGATTTCGAAAAACCTAAAACCAAATTTTTTTAACGGGAAAACAAAAATGAAATTGACAACATTAATTAGGATCGCATTTCAACCGGGTTAAAATGGAAACGTCAATCACGCAGTCAATCTCACATCCGGCAAAAATAAACATTCTCCCGAACTAACCATGCGGCGAAACAGAACACTTTGCATGGCGATTATAGTCTTTTTGTTTTCAGCTATTTAACAACAACAAAAAAATCAAAGGTTTGCTTTTGTTTTGCTGATAGAGAGATGGAGAAATTGAGAAATGGAGAAATTTCCCGCTCTTTTTGGTTTTATCTTTTTTCACACTCACGCACAAATGACAACTTTGTCCGCAACGGACGCGGGTCCTTCCGTTTCAAAAAAATTTGGCAAAATCGGTCAGCCCCACCCAGGCACACCGGCGTCTTTGATGATTTTTAGAATTTTGAAACTTTTAGGAAACCGCAAAAATTGGGTCGCATCAGAAAATGCTTGTGTTGACAGAGTTTAATCCCTAGAGTAAACAATTCGGTCGTAATGCGACCCGAGCCTTAAAGAATCCAGGATGCTACACCAATTTTTGAACAGTTCAGAAATATACGAACAGTTCAGAAGTTCCCGTTACGGACCGACCTATGCTGGTGAATAACACTTTTATCTTTTTCTAACGCATAAAAACAATGATTGCTAAAAGAACCCGAATGATTCAGGGCTACAATTACGAGTTTAATTACGGGAAAATCCTCCTTGAACTTCACAATTTGATGGCGAGTGAGTTATAATGAAAACAAGCGTTATTCAAGTTAAAGAGAATGTTTTCGCCGAAACATTTTTTTGATAAGCAACTGTCACGATGTGACACCTGTCAATTGAAGAAGAAAACAGCATACGCTTTTGAAGAAACAGCAGTACTGGTATGACAAACACACACGAGTTAAATGTTCATGCGACGATTTTCTCGTAAAAAGAAAAACAGTTAGAGATCTTACGGAAAGTATTTTTTATTTCCAACGACGATTAATCTTCGAAGATTTACCTCTGTTCCGTTTTAAAATTTCACGGAAAGTCAAATTGTAAGTGAATGCAGATATGTGTTTTGGAGTTGTCAGTCTGCTTGTTTGTTTTCTGTAATGGCGTGTGTAAATCGGTTTTTCTTCCACCGAAAAAGTGAAGTCAATGAGACTTTTTCTACCTAGACACAAAGAGATTTAATGCGACTTTTATTCATCGAATTCCTGCGTTTCTGCCGTGAAATTTACGACGAAAGTGTATTTTAGGATTTTGAACTGGTGCTGAATAAAATTCTTTCTTAGCCTAAACTTATAAATTCGTTTGTATCTGGCGCATGTCAAACCCATTTGCAGCTTAAAAGTCAAACAGGGATTGTCACTTACTAAATTGGCTTGCCATTAAGTCTTATGATTGCCTTCGTATGAAATTGTTTTTTTTGTTGTTGTTGTCGTTTTACTAGTCCGCGTTTTACTAGTCCGCGTTTTACTAGTCCGCGTTTTACTAGTCCGCATTTTACCAGTCCGCGTTTTACCAGTCCGCGTTTTACCAGTCCTCGTTTTACTAGTCCTCGTTTTACTAGTCCGCGCTTTACTAGTCCTCATTTTACTAGTCCAGTCCAGTCCAGTCCAGTCCACGAAATACCATATGCCTAGATTTTGGCGTGCACAGAAAGCTGCGTAAGCGTCAGTTGCTCGACATACCGGCGTGGCCCGTGCGACGAAATACAAGGGATTGGAAAAGTTTCAGTTACAGCAAATTATACAAAAAATCTACACTGGTAGAAAGATTTAAGCTTTAAGATTTAAAGCGACATTTCAATGCCTGCAACCATTATGTTTTATCATGAACCTTGCAAACTTTTAAACACGTTCTCTTGTGATACCTGCGAAAGTATTCAGTATAATTACCGGCAAGACTTTTGCGGACAATCTGATCGATTTCTCTTACATTGTGTGCTGAGACTGAAACTTTTCACCACGGGCAAAGCTTCGGCTCCAAAGCACTCTTCAATCTGATTGGGCAGAAAAAAAAACAAAGATTTTCTGGCACCAATCAGATGCCAGAACGACTGCGACCGTTTGGAACTAGTCTTGTAAGACAATGTCCCCAGGGGCTTTTCTGCCCTTAACTTGATATCGACTCACAGCCCCTGGGTCTTTGAGGATGGATACCCAAGTATCACTCACGTTTTGAAGAAGATACAATTTTCCAATAAAAAGTTACAGGAGAAGATACAGCAGCTTGTAGAAGAAGGTCACATCTTCAAACAAAAGATGGATTAGGAGAAGATACACCAGCTTGAATCAAAACTAGAAGAAGAGGATCATTACAAGGAGGACGTGCAAAAAGCCTCCAAACAAGCTGCAAAATCATGCAGGGGAAATGGTCCAACCTCGGGAAAAGACGGAAACGGAAATGAATCTGCAGTGCCACTCACAGTTGAAAGGTATGACTGAAATGAAGGCGGAAGACCAAGACTTTTCGCGAGTGAAAGAAGTGGATGGCAGTGGCGAGAGACTGGAGAGAAAGGTGACCGGGCCTGGTTCACATTTGAGAGAATCGGATTACAGAAAAGAGAACACGGAGGCGACTGCTATTGCCGAGATTCATTCGCTGCTGGTAAAAGAAACGCATCATCAAAAAGCGAACATAAAGAAAGAAATACAGGACGCAACGAAGAAAAGTGATAAACGTTTTAAGACAATAGAGAGAAAGGTAGGAAGAGAAGAGAGAGAGAAGACAGTGGCCCAGTTCCATTCTCAGTTCGAAGAAAAGGATCATCAAATGGAGAACTTAGAGCGAGAAATACAGGGTGCAAAGAAACTGTTTAAAGAAATTGGTGAAAGTGTGGAGGGAATCTAGGAGAAGGTGGCCGGGCACGTTTTAGAGTTGGATAAGATGAGTTCTAGTAAGAAGATGATAGAGAAAACGAATACCCAGTAGTTCCATTCACAGCTGGTAAAAGAAACGAATCGTCAACGAGAAAAGATGGATAAGGAATTAAAGGATTTAAAAGAATTGATGAAAGGAATTTCTCAACACACCGAGGAAGCGGAAAAGAACGAAACCGATTCTAGCTTACCGTCAGAACGGGTCAATTTTTCGGTGTTTGTTGAAGTGTGAAATATTCAACTTTGTCTAGACAAACTGTCGCTCTTCATCATTTACAGTTATGGGAAATCCGTACTGTCAAGCCCCGACTTTAATTTGAACGCGTGAGAAGGCTATACAACCAACGCTAATACTTAACATGCTAGTAAGTGGGTCAAACACCATTTCCCTACGCTAGGCTTGGCCTGATCAAAAGTAATCAATATCTCTCAACAATAAAGAAAAATTAATTAACAGTAATCAGGAATGCTAATCAAAACAAAGAAAAATATTACTTTGGAGCGAAAGAAAAATAAAAGTTGAAACACGCTGATTCAAAATCGTAAATGTTTGTCTTAAGTCTCGCAAGTATTTGGTCGAGAGAGCGCCGCGCGTTTTCTGAATCAGCTCATAGAAAAAGGGAACTCAAAACTACTGAAATCTCGAACTACTTTGGATAACTTCATTGTACCTTTTATAATTCTAATAATTGTTAAAGAAAAAAAACTATTTCACACAGGCTTAGCCTGGTTGTGACTTTAAGGTAAGACAGATCAATCTCACCAAATCAATTGTAACTTTTTTTCATTTAAAAGTCAACCTTCCTAATCCTAGTCATTGCTTAAAACATTACTTTGTTCAGGCTTAGCCTGGCATACTTAAAAAAATCAAAAATTCCACAAAATTTATAATAGATTTTTCATGTACCTTCAGCTGAAGTTTTACATAAAATACATTAAACGACACAGATTCAAAATGACTGGCAAGTTGATGATCAGTTTATGCCTTATCCATATTTTGGGAAACTGATCAGTGACTATCTCTTCTCAAAGAAAAGAAAAAATCATTTTCGTTTTCGACATAGCTTATACAAGTCTTTATTCACCCTTAGGAACGTTTGACCCACCAATATACCCACAAAAGCCACTGGGAAAATAGCCGCGATTAAACATGTTCACTACCAAATAATTAGGCATTTTACAAGGACTTATCCAAGCCTGGCGGGTACAATTGGACCATCAATTATCTGACATGCGAATAAGATATCAACTCGCCTATTTAACTTGTTGACCTCCCGTTGAAACCTTACATTCAGGTCGCCCAGAGTAAGATGAAAAAGGGCCATATATTCTTCATGAGTGGAGAAGAATGCGCTTTGGTTCTTGACTTCATCACCTACATCTCGCATTTCCTTCTTCAATTTTTCCTCCAGGAATCTTCGCGATTCTTCCAACAGTAAATGAAATCAATCAATTAATATTACCGTCTTCATGATTCTCTCTACGCGCGAATCAATTTCTTCCAGACGGAACTGAGGGAGGCCTGTCTCTAACCGAAGAGCTTATCGCTTTCGTCAAGCAGTGCTTTCCCGGAATTGTAATTGAATAAATGGCAGACTGGCTAAGGCATTGCTATATTTTCTTTGCACCCTTTTAATGAATAATCGACATCTCGATGAAAGGGACGCTCACAATGTTAACCTCTAACTTGATGAATAATTTGCTGCTTATTATTTAGTTTCACGGCCGTTAAAAAATAGATAAGTTCATTCTTAAAAATAAACAAAAGATGAATTTAAAAAAATCGATAAAAAACAAATGAAGCCGGGGACTCGATTGTTCCTCAAGGATCTCCGGGTAACTTCGGAGACCCTCGGATAGTTTTCGGTTAATCCTCGGAGTATATATTCGGAGCTCGTACACTCTTTGGAAAAATCTTGAAAAAAGAAAAAAAGAAGATTGAAAAAACAAGCCTTCAAAAATTCAGGGCTCTAGCTCCGGGTAACTTCGGGAACCATCGATTAATCCTCGGGTTAATCATTGGAGTATATACTTGTCAGGGTATTGCACCAAAAATATGTGACAGTGTGTTGTTGTAGAATTGGTGCCTCTTAGGGGTGAAAAAATTTTACATCATGCCTACAAACCAGGAACCACTGCGCACCGTGAATGGTCAACACCTGGAGCCCTCCCGTCAACACTTGTAACAGCGCATCTATCTGTAGCCCGACTTACGATCTTAGATCGTCTTGTCCTTCTAAGCTAAGTTTTGCCATTTTACGCAGCCGACTAGAGTCACGGCGAAAACATCATAAAAGTTATCAGCACTGACGGTTTCCTTGAGGTGTCCGCTGACCAGTAAAATACTATATCGTGCCCTAAAAATCGTATTTCCGAGGTGCCCCGAGGTGTAAGCTCGATTTCCACCGGTTCCCGAGCATCGGCTAGTAATCGAGCCTACCCAAAGTGCGTTGAGGTACTTCTGGAATGTCGCCGAGAACACAACTAAGTTGGGTTTAAATTTAAAAGGTGACCTGTAGGAAAAAAAATATATTCATCGATCTCTTCGTTTGATAGGATGTTTTAGAGTACCATTGTCATTTCAACCAACCACAATTAGATCCTAATCACATGGCTCTAACGGCCGATGTCAGAATGAAACACATTTGTACTTGTTGCTTCTTCTTTTACGTGTTGTTGACGGTTGATTTTTTCGTTGGCGTGTCGCTGGTGTTGTGTCACAGAGATGGGAGGATATCGAATAGGAGAGAAAAATCGTGCAGAAATAGAAAGGGATCCTCAACTTCGCTGTCTTATCTGCCTTCATTGTGGGTATTTGTCGAAAGATCCGACGGTTTTGACGTGTGGACATCGTTTATGTCAAACATGCGTCGAAATAAGTTGTGTCTCGGGGTAAGTGGACAAAGACTGTAATAGTGTTTACCTGTAAAATTATTCCCCGGTGAATCGAAAGATTACATGTGATGGGGTAAATGAGAACCACTTTATTCCGCTTGCTAAACAGTGAAACGTCACTGAGTTAGGAAATTGCTGGTTTCTTCTGAAATATGTTACAAATGTGTGTAAGTTTCTGTCGGAGAGTTGCAGCGCAAAACGAAGGTTAGTCTGCCCATATTCTAATGGACTTTGAAAGAAAGGCAAGGAATGCTATGAAAAAAAATCGAGAAAATCATTGAAACATTAGTTTCAGACCTCTTTTCCCGCGAAATCAGTTATTCGCGCGAGAGTTCAATGTTCGCTTCGGTTTTCTTTTATGCAAATTACATGAACCTCCAACCGCACCAAGGGCTTTCCTTTTTGTGGCTTATGAAGACGGCGAATTTCAATGATTTGAAATATTCAGCGGCGTTTGTTGATCTCATAGCGTTGTAGCTAGTCGAGCGAAGATAGGCTGATTTCGCACCACTCCAGCTAGGACTAAGCGCCTAGTCGATTTTGGCTCTATTTGCTTTTCAGGTCTAACATATTATATTTTCTTTTGTAATATCTAGTTCTTCAGTGTGCCCCATTGATGGCCATGATGTAAATTTGGACGAGGTAAAGTTGAACTTATCAAATGTTCAGTAGTGGTGCTTGCATATCACCGACGAAACCTAAATGTATGCAATCGTTCTTCTTTTGGCGGGGTTTTCTGCAGCTATATTATATAAAATAGGATATAAACTCCCTCGAATTTTCATTTTTGTTTGAAAGAACTACATGAGTATGGGTTGCCCAATTATTTTCATATCATAAGAATTTAGAAAAATAGTCACCAAAGTGTAGTCTCACGGAAAATTAGAGTAGGGCCAAGGCCTGCCCTACACGTTTCATACGAAAGTGATCATTTGACTTATTAGGGGTTGTTTAAAGTTATCATTAAAGGAAATAAATCATAGTTTTTCAATTTCCTATAAATTTCAAATCTAGTTATGAAAATAAAGAACTTTTGGTCTCTGAAAATATCATTGTGACATCTTGTTTACTTTAGGAGATGTAAAGCAAAATATAATTTGAGAGAAAAATGGAAGGTGCAAGATTAGTGACAGTGCATGTCAGCTTCTTCTTGTCACCTAATGAATGACTACAAAACCATTATTGATTTTTAATGATGCATTGTAGAGTTTTGCACAGTAATGCATAGTTTTGCTCAGTAATGCAAAATGTTTGTGTACAAATCATCTCCTTTAATTGCAGAAATTTAAAGAAATCATGAAAGGAAAAAATATATTGTTAAATGCATGTGCAAATTTAAGTCTGTTGCTTGTGGATGCAGATTATTTCCTTGAAAGAAATGACTCAAGGAATGCTTTGAGCTGATGTTCCATATGCTTAAAACTTTCTACCTATCCAGTTTTTTTCAAGAGTTACTGTGAAAACCCTTACTTCCAGCTACTTCAAAACATAGTGTGAACCAATGAAATGATGTGCCTGATTAGTGCCAGTGTATGCATAATTAGGATTTATCAACAGAGTTGAACTGGTCAATTGGCCACCGTAACGATTACAAAAGCTGATGTCTCGAGCGTTAGCCCTTTGTTGGAGTGAATAGAGGAATTGTGGGTTGTGTGTGCTTTTAAAGGTGGAAAATGGAGCTACATTACTGGTGGGAACATGGCAACGAGAAGCATTGCCATATACCCTGCCATGCTAATGGCAAATTTCTACCTCACAGGACATATCAAGAACTTATCTACAACGTTGCCATGTTCCCACCAGTAATGTAGCTCCATTTTCCACCTTTAAAAGCATGCACAACCCACAATTCCTCTATTTGCTCTGACGAAGGGCTAATGCTCAAAACGTCAGCTTTTGTAATCGTTACGGTGGCCAATTTACCATTTCAAATTTGTTGATATATCCAAATTATTTCGTTACCCCCACCAATGCAACCCTAAACGGTTTCTTTTGAAACTATCAGCCTTTATTCATATGCATAATTAGGGTAGGTTTGGTCCATCTTAATTATATCCTAAAGAAGCGTAGTGACGCATCTTTTTTAACGTATTTTTTGAAACAGGTGTGGGTAGGGAACATGTAAGGGAAGTTTAGAAAAATTTTCTGATTATTATTTTTTTTCTGAGGAATCAGCAGAGGTTAACGTCCTCTCAATTTCAAAATTTTTTCACAATAGTGCCACCAAGATAAGCATGCAACAGTGCAAATAAATGCTCTTGATATGTCCTGTGAGGTAGAAATTTGCCATTGGCATGGCAGGGTATGGCAGTTGGAGGTTAGTATATTTTTCTCTGATCACATTATTCTATTAACATTAGTTCAACTATGTCTTCAAAACAACTATGACCTTTAAATACCTGAGTGGTTATTCCCAGTTTCTTAGCTCTAAGAGATGAAAGAAGTGCTTGTCCATTGGATGGCATGTTAACCTTAACCCCCCCCCCCTTCCCGTCTTAAAATATGCTTGGCTTCCCCAACTTGTACTTAGCTTTACTCTGTGGTGGCATCAGGTGCACTGAGTTTTTGCCATAGCCTGCTTTTGATCAAAATTAATGTTCTTTGAACTTTGAAAGTATTATATAATTTATATACTAGTTACATGTAATGAACAAAGGAGAATTTACACCAGCTGCCACTGTTAGAATTGTTTAAACCCTAGTAATAACCACCAGTTGTAATGGAATAAGAAAGATGGTTGATTTTTAAGCTCAATAATGAACTGAAAAAGACCTTCTTTTTCTGGTGGCTAGCAATTGGGACAACGAAACTTTGGGTTCCAATTCTCATTAAACCACAGAGATCTGAAGTTCCATGGTGTGATTTTTTGTGAAGACTAAAATTATTTCCTTGTTCCATGTTTGCAACATAACAATAAAAAAATACTTAAGGCCAACTCTTCCATTAAGTACTCAATCTAGAGATGAAACATCGGTTTGTTCTAATGCGACCAAACCCAGTCAATAAGAATTTTATGATATGACCACTAAGTGTTGAAAGTTTCAACCAAAATAGGAGGCAATAGAAGGGCACTAGCAGCTTACTTTTTTGAGTCAGAACAGGAAACTCCCAATTCCTTAAAACACCAACTGAAGTCTTTTTTCTCATTTCTGTTCTCCTTTAGGTGTTTGCAATAAAGTGACCTGAGGGCAGCAGGGCCAGACAGCTTTTTCCGCTCACATCAACCCATCTGGCCCTGCACACATCAACCTATTCTATGGTTTTCTGTGGGATTGTGAGAGGGGGGCCAGACAAGTCATATGATAAATTAAAGTCACACATTACCTGTATTATTCCTGAATAGGATCATATGAAAGAATTTCACAATGGTCACAAAGAGGAAGGTGCAAAGGTAACTCAAGGGATCATCCACTGTCATTGTCTCCTTGGCTTAACAAAAGCTAACCCAAGGACATCCTAAAACTACATATTAAGTAATCAAAAAGATTGTAGTGATTTAGCTGGTTGCTATAGGTCAGTAAAAATTCAGATGAAACATATTTGTGAACTTGTAATCATTGGTCTTGTTTCAAAGTAAGGTTACTCTTCTGTAAAAAAGCCAAGCTTCCAACTGTCTGACTTAACTTAAAAGCTAACCCAGGTACAACCTGAAACTACTTAATTGTTAAGTAATCAAATACAATACAGTGATTTATACAGTTGCTACAGGTAAGTAAAAAGTTAGGGAAACATTTCAAGATCAAGGAAAAGTAAGGGACTTTAACTCTGATAGTCAGGAAAATTTACATCTTTGATTGAAGTCATTTGAAAAAAACGTGAAGTCCTTCATCTTGTCTTGGCTGTCTTCATGATGGAAGTTGGTGACACTTAATTATTCCTTTCCATTTGTGATGCAAGTTCAAGTTGGTTTGTGAATGAAATCAGTATTTTCTTAGTTTTCAATTATTTGGTTCATGTCATGGTCACAAAATCTGTAGAGTACTGTTTAATGACATTGAAGGACAAGCCTAGGCTGGCTACTTTCTGAGGGCATTACATTTGTGGGTGGAGAGGATCAATGACTGAGGGGAGCTTAGAGACCATTGTAAGGACTTGTTTTTAAAAATTTACATTTCCGTGGGAAAAGCAAAGGAATTTTGAAAACCTATGACTGTAATACAAAATTTTATGCCAACAGTCACAATTTCCCAACATTTTCAACACTTAACTCAGTTCTTAAAAACTGGGCATGAACATTTGACTGAGACTAGTACTGATTGTTGTTTTTAAGACTATGCACCAGGATGGGGAACTTGAAAGGTTAAGGCAGGAGCAACAGGCTGTAGCAAGGAAGATCATGGGCTTTGAAGAAACGGTGATCATTTGATAGACTGATCTAAAAACAGTTATACTTTCATGTGAAAAACGGAAATCAGAGTTCAAGCAGACAATATTGGCTCAATTATTTGTACTGCTCTTATACATGTATGCAGTCCATGAGCAGTAAGCCACCAGCTAAGGACTACACATGCTAAAGCCTTTAATGTATTTAGTCAAAATATCTTTAAGATTGTGCCAGGCATTGCTACTTTGATGAATTTCAATATCTGTTTTGAGAACTAAAAGTAAACAGAAGACATTGCTGTAAAAACAGTAGTCCTGAGAATTCATCCCTTCAGGTATTTTGATATGACTAGCTAGGGCAGAAGCTTCACTTTCAACAGATGGAGCAGTTACCATACCTTTGAAATTGTAACCTTTAGTGGATGTTGTTTGTATTTTCAAAAGCAAGTGGTTCTTGCATGTAAATAAAGGCTGATAGTTTCTAAAGAAACTGTTTGGGGCTGTGTTGGTGGGGGTAACGAAATAATTTGGATATATCAACAAAGTTGAAATGATAAATTGGCCACCATAGCGATTACAAAAGCTGATGTCTCGCGCGTTTAAGCCCTTCGTCGGAGCAAATAGAGGAATTGTGGATTGTGTGTGCTTTTAAAGGCAGAAAATGGAGCTACATTATTGGTGGGAACATGGCAACGAGAAAAACATTGCCATGTTCCCACCAATAACGTAGCTCCATATTCAGCCTTTAAAAGCACACACAACCCACAATTCCTCTATTCGCTCCGACGAAGGGCTAACGCTTGAAACGTCAGCTTTTGTAATTGTTACGGTGGCCAATTTACCATTTCAACTTTGTTGATATATCCAAATTATTTTGTCCTTATATGTAGCCTAACAGCTTTTCTCTTTCTACTTACTCAATGGGGCTGGTGATTATACTACCATTTTAAGGCAGTGCACATATTCATATCTATAATTAATATAACCTACTACTTTTTACCCGAGTCATGAATGAATTTTAAAAATTTTTGGATTTTTTTTTTCATTTCTAGCTGGGAAAGCAAGGTTTGACAATCAATAACTTACAACAACAACTTTCAGCTTTTTGTGATGCTTTTGTGAAAACCCAGGGCCATGGTCAGTTAGACAAAGAAGTAAGGGACTTAACATTAAAGATACAAAAAAGATTCATGATATAAAGTTAATGAATCAATGTTCTTGAAATGTTTGTCAATTTTACTAATTAGGATGGTTATTTTATGAAGCTAGTTCTTATATCAATTGAATTTTATGCTTTATTTATAATGTTTTATTTGTTTCCTGTACATGCTGTGAAACAATTGTTCAAATTTTTTATCAGGGTTTCATCACTTTCTGGGACGTATCAGGTGGTATCTGGTTTCTCCCCTTACCACGAGGCCATTTTACAATTGTTTACTTAGTTGCCAAGCCTTTAACTTGGAGTGGGACTGAAGTTGACCTTTTTGTGATAGAGACCAGTATCTAGTTAGCATGATGACAAATTAATTTACGTTTGAAAAGCAGCAATATTTGTATCATAACAAGGTCACCTTAGCCTCACTCCTCAAGGGGGTGTTACGAAAACTAAGACCCTCGAAAACTAAGACCTAAGACCTAAGACCTGTCTTAGTTTTCAATATTATGAAAACTAAGGCCCCCTAAAATCAAATCCATTGAAATATAAAGTCAAATTGTAACCAAAACAGGTCTAATCTGTCAAATTATCTAGTGTCTGATCTTTTCCAATGAGTTCTAGCTCAGTCAAATTTAGCAGTAAATTTAGGGGATCTTAGTTTTTGGAATTTCGAAAACTAAGACCCCTCTTAGTTTTCGTAATTTGAAAACTAAGACCCACACCAAACCACTCCATAAAATTTCCATCAAGTTGAATTACAACTGTTCAAAGACTATAATCCCTAAAACAACCAAAAACTACTATCATAGATACATGTACTAGACAATCCGCTTCCTTTAACAGTTTGCAGACATATATTATCAGCATTGTGGCCTTATAAAGAGGATGAAAGCCGTACACTACCCTCGTGTAATTGTACACTGAAAATATGCCTTACCCCTATTGGTCTTTGATTTTGTTGTTTTTCCTTTAAATCCTAAAATTGACTTTCCACTGGAGATGGATGTTTTTCTTCATGTGTCTGCAATCGAGATTGTGTTACTTGTGACAGTGCTGAATAATGTATGCACACGCAGTACTGAGGTTTTGGCGTGGAAACTCATATTTTGAGTCGTTCGTATACCTGATCGTCGAGTATGATAGTAGTTTTTGGTTGTTTCACAGATGATTTATAGTCTTTGAACAGTCGTAATTCAACTTTGTAGAAATTTTAAAGAATGGCTAGGCAACCAGCCAGGCAACATTCAAAGGCTAGGCAACCAGGCATCGACTGTAAAATGAACTATTTGTTAGTTCCCCCTCCTGGGCCCTTGAAGTGAAACAGTTTGCACCAAAACTTGTTCCATGTGGCAACACATAATTATTCCTTTTCTGTCAAAATCATTACATAGGATCAAAAGGCAATTTTTTAGTGCTGACTCACACACTTGACTATGAAAGCATCCTTAGTCACCCACAACACTAGCTTTGTTAAGTGACATGCATGCAAGTTGTAGATAACAAATCATGTTAGTGGGTCGTGACTTAAAAAAAAATTTTTTTTTGCTTTGAAAGGGCTTTTTTTGTTGAATGCCAACAAATGAATGAATAGTATGCTAAGATATGGGAGTTTAAGTGACCAGGGGCAAATACAAGTACTACATGAAAAAACTACTTATAAATATTATTTCAGGAAATTGTGACAAGAAGTAATGAAATGAGGCAAGAACTGGTCACTTTGAGGAATGAAGTTCAGACTTTAAAAAATCAGGTACATGGACAAATTCTTACTGTTCTTACTATATCTATTGTTGGTAGAAAGTAATGTCTTGTTCAGGTATAATGTGTTGTCTCTTCTTTAACCGTAAGGATAATCTTCCATGGAACTGAGGAGTTTGCAGTTTTTAGTTAAACTTTCACATGGGAATTCTTGAAAGTTTTCATCTCGTCTCTTGCTTTCCAGTTTGAGGTTCAAAAGGATCAATGTGGTAAATACCATGATGAGTGTTGGGCTGAAAGTGGTCGTGCCATTGAGGAGCGCAACATTGAGGTGGAAATTCTTAAAGGTTCCATCACTTGTTTGGAGAAAGGGCTTGTTGATTTAAGAAATCGCCATGCTGATTTGCAAAATAGCTATGCTGCTTTGCAAACAAGGCATGCTGATTTAGAAAATAGGCATGATACCTTGCGTGCTCAAGTGCGTCATTCTGAAGGTTCATCATGAGGCATCAAATGGTAATTTACAGTTTGTTTGTTCCTCATTATCAAGTTCTTCAGCTGAAGGATGTAATTTAGGTGTCACAAAGTCTCCTAATATGCCTTTTGTGGAGAAAGCATTAGTGAGAGATTACTTAATTTACTGCAAAGCTGGTGAGGATTTCATTATCTATACCTGTCAAAGGTAAATTCTGCTTGTGTTTTCACAGTAATGTATGGTGCTTGTGGTAACCCCAAGTCTTCGAAGTAGGTCCTTTTATAACCTCTTTACTGTTGACACTTTAGAGGGATATAGTCGAAGTTTGTTTTAAATGAAAGTGAATGTTTTATTTCTCTTTTTTGAATGAAATAGTGCTTTTTTTAGTTGGCAGAAGGCAATCCCTTTTATTGTTATCCATTCTCTGCATTACTGTGTATCAAACACAGCTTTTAACACTCTGAAATTTGCGGTTTTGCCTGTGACTGGCATTTCTTATGCATTTGACTTTATTTTCCATGTTCCTGATGTGGAATAATTTTTGTTAGTAGGGCCAGTTTACAAATTTTGTGATCTTTTCTTTTTAACTACTACCTGACCAGTAAGTTTGAATGGACAGTGTTACTGTAGGAGGAAGTTTATTGTTGGTAATTCTAAAGGGTTAAGAGAGTCAATGTGTTGCCATACATAGCTACTACAACTTCTCTTTCCTGCTGGTTATAGGAATATCAGAAAGAGGAATGAGGATAGTCGGGAATTATAGGAATATGTGATGTTTCTAACTCCATAGGTAGCACATTTTCTTGAATAAGGGCTCATGCTCCAATGAGTGCTTCCTCCTTAAGTAAGCACTCCCCCTCCTCCCTTAATTTCTCAAATAATAAGGACAAGGAAAAACCTGTTTTTATTGCCTCTTTAATTACAATTTTTTAGCTTCAACTACTGCAGAATTAGTACAGAAGAATAGGTTATTCTTCTATTTACATGTGCTTGCAGTGTTCCTTTGTGTACATTATCTGTTCTTTTCATTTTTTTTCCTAATGCTGTGCTGACTTAAGAAGCACCCATTACATTTAACAGAAATTTGGAATAAGCACCTGGCTGCTTATTTGAGGGAATGTGCTATCTGTAATTGAGCAATTTCCCTGTCACAATGTTATTGTCTAGTGGTACTCATGAATTAGCATATTGGTTCAAGGATGTGGATGAGGCATTGTAGAATTAATTTTAATTTCAATTAATTCCATTAAAGGGCTGAAGCCCACCAGTCTATAGGCATGTACTTGTTATTAAAGCTAGGTTTTAAAAAGTGCAAAAAGTGTTTCAAAGCAAACAGCTCTAATTTTTTAAGAGTTGAAATTTTAGTTGAAAACATTTTTTGACATCTTATTTTACTGGAGTCTTATGTAAATTCTAAATTGTAAAGTGCAAACAACAAGCTAGTTTGCAAGACACAATTTCAGAGTAATAAAGTTTGCATAAATTTGTACATTGTACTTTGTTGTAGATAATAATTTTATTTGGAATCACCAAGAATTCAATGGCACCCTAGTTTTCTAGTAGTTTTCGTATAATACAATTGAATAACCTACTGAAGCAGAAAAGCTGTTGATTAAAATACTAAAGTTAAATTTGCACGTTTCCTTACTTTAATAGTATTGGTCTTGATGTCACTATATCTAACCCCACTCACTAACATACAAATTGGCCCCTTCAACAAGGGGCTAAGGGATGGAGAAAGTATCACAGCAAGGGGAGGAATGATACTAGCCCAGCAATCAAGCATTCAGTATGTTTGATGTGTCCTTTCCCATTCTGTCTTGTCCTGTCCTGAGAATTATGTATTAGTGGAAAAAGGGTATGGAGGTCTGGTCTGCTATTGTGTTGTGTTCTCGGGCAAGACACTTGATTCGCAAAATGCCTATCTTCATTTAGGGGTATGAAAAGATATCAGTTAATAGACCATTTTACTGTAGTGTAATTAGTTGCCAAGCCTTTGATTTGAAGTGAGGCTAAGGGTGACATTGTTGTGATAGAGACCAGTATCCAGTTAGCATGATAACAAATAAATTTGCATTTGAAAAGTAGCAACATCTATCATAACTAGGTCACCGTCAGCCTCACTCCTGTTCAAAGGTTGCTTGTGGGGAGAACCTCCAATAGTCTAGATTCCTTTTTTCTTTTTCGGGGGGGGGGATGCAACGGTACCTCTAGGTTCCCTATGCAACAGAAGTCTTGAAAAAACACGTGCCGATTGGTTGTTCAATCAACTACCGTCGAGCCGTTTTTTTCTAATCATTCCTCAGCGGTCAGTTTTTCGGACGCCATCGTTTTCTCTCCGAGATCGATCACTGAGTGCCACATGTACGGTTGGGCCTTTTACACAATCCTTTTCCGACAACAATGCAAACTTCCCTGGCAAGAGTTCTATATAACCTCATACATTAATAATGCATAGAGTGTTGCAAAGAAACCTTTATATTTAGTCTTTATGAAATGGGATGCATTATTTAGGGGTATGAAAAGATATCATAAACATCTTATCAACCGAGCTAGGTCGGTCTGTATGGAAGAATCTTGACCTCGGTCGTTGGTACAGACCGAACGCAGTGAGGTCTGTACTGGCGACCTCGGTCAAGATTCTCCCATACAGACCTCCCGCTCGGTTAATAAGAACTAATTATTAAAAACTGGATCGTTGGATAATGCAATTCAAGATTTTTTATTGGCGTAGCCATTGTGGTATATCAGCCATTATTAAAAACTAGATCATTGGATAATGCAATTCAAGACTTTTTATTGGCTTAGCCATTGTGGTATATCAGCCAATACACCATAATCTACAAATATGGTAAGCGTACGTGTCAGCTTAAAATTAAAAGGGAGCTAAAAGTTGAATAAAATTTAATAATTTAATTTAACGTTTTTAATAAAACAATTTTAAATTGTTAAATGTCCGACATCACCAACAACATAGTTCAACATAATAAAGAAATAAAACTAAGTCAAAAATGACCTCAAATAAGCATCTCCTCTGTGTATTTATCGTAATTCATGACGTTGAATTCATAAACGAGGATTGGTGACTAAAGCTATAGGAACCAAAATGGCAAAGGTTCGTACTTATAAGTTCTTTATATAGCCTTATCTAGCCTTCTAAAAGTTATTTATTTGCTTCGAGAAAAGACTTAACAATTAGACGAACAGACTTAGATGAAAAAACTTTCGGACGAAAAGACTTGGACGAAAAGACCGTGGGCAACAACATAGATAGGGATGAGGACGGGGTTGTGGATGCTAATGATGATGACAATAAGAGTGATCCAGACAGTACTGGGTTCCAGATCATACGCCGTGAGTCGACTTCGGAGTAGGACTTCACCAAACCCACGTCCGCGCCCCTTCCCTTACCTCCTTTAAGTCCTTTAAGTCCTTTAAGCTTTTGAATCTAAGATCTGATTAAAAATTATGAGGAAATCTTCTCGTCGTTGAAGAAACGAAAGAAGAAAAGAAAGAAGCAGACTGTGAATCAAAATGAATAAAAACAATCCCCCATAGGTAACCTGACAAGGCCTAAGACTTTTACCCTCCCTGAAGCCAAACTGCGAACGGAGAATACACTTGGTACCTTAAAACAGTGAGCGTATTTTAGGCTCTCAGTCAGTGAAGACGAACGAGGGTCGCAGATGAACGACAAACAGTGACGGTGGTTGTCAAGGCTATGGTTTTTACGGAGTTTTGACCGTCGCTCTTACCTCCGCCCTTATTTGCGCGCCCGCTCTTCTCTACTACGCTGCAGTATCTGCCATAAGAATGATGGGACAGAAAATTATGGGATAGCCTACGTGAAAATTCTGTGGGGCAAAGGGTTCTTGAACAGCTTTTTTTCGATGATGGAGAGTTTTACCTCGCCGAAGAGTTTTCGTAGAGAAACGTTTATGTTTTAATAACATTGTAAGTATTGATAAGAAGGAAACATAAGTTTGGTCAAGCAAATGCCGTACTTTTACTTCCCTTTGACTATCGATGACATAATTTAGCTTTTGATTAAGTAAGTAGACTCCTTTTGAGTTAGTAGGAACTCAAACAACATAATTTGAACCCAAGATAGTGGATATAAAATGTACCTAATTTATCACCGTAACACGATACAACATTGCAGGGTGACATCCAACAAGTCATAGAATCATAACAGGTTTCAAATCGAAAATAGGGAAGCGAGTCAGTTCGATGGAAGGTTGTTTCGATGGAAGGTAGTTTCGATCGAAACCAAAGGTCAGTTCGATCGAAGACAAGAGTCAGTTCGATCGAAGAGTAAATGATAGTAGTATATTCAAGGAATAGAAGCGATGTCTTGAGAGCTAATAAAGAATTCAATTTGAAGAACCATGATGCGAACCATGAGCAAATATTTTCCATCATTTTTCCAAATGCGCGTGGAACATAAAGAATGGTCGTGTCTGTTTTCTGTTAAAGCAAATTAAAAGCCGACTCTGAGGAACAAAGCGTGTGGTAGGAAAATTACTAGGAATATCAAATTAATAGGAATATCAAGACAAGCATACCGTGCTGCTGTTCAGACCGAAACAGAAATAAGAGTGGCATTGTGATTCCTGTGCTGTAGACTGGGAGTAGATTGCCTAGAGAGCCTGTTGCAACAAGCTCTAGATTGGAAAACATTGATTCATGGGAGTCGCATCTCGAACAGGGTAGCACTGTTGGTAAGTAAAATTTTACATGTATTGCGGGCAAACAAAGACAAAAAATTTTGAAAGGAATATAAAATGGGAGAAATATTTGTTTTTGTTATAATTCAGCTACTCAGCTGCAGTTCTTACATGTCAATTCAAGTTTTTTCCATTTATGCAATATAGATTTTCTGGTTTAGATGACATCAGATTATCTGAAACAAGTTTAAAGAACAGTTATTGACCTCTGTGTGTCACTTTATGGCAATTAAGGCAATTAAGGAACTACTTCCATCTGACCCTGTCGTCCATCGCGGTGTCGTCGATTTTGAACTGGCAATATGGTCTGTGGTGCGGTCTGTTCTTGCAGATGTGGAGATAATGGGATGTGTGTTCCACTGGACTCAAGCTCTGTAGAGGAAGGTAATTACAAGTTACAGAATATGTAATGTATATATTATGTATATGACAATTAAAGTGCACGTAAACCCCAATTTTTTTTTTTTGGCTAAGGCGAAACTTTGAACCACACTCAAATAGAATTTGACATCAACCCAGGAATAGACCCAGGCCCCTCACAAGCTCGGTCATAGCACCAAAGATATCAAATTCTGTAAATCATACTAATTTTTTCCCATTTTTCTGAGGTGCAAGAGTTGGGTCTGACCTTGGCATATGATAAAGATGATGGGACCCACCGATTCATTCGTTCCCTGATGGCATTACCATTCCTGCCAGCACAAGGGATTGAGGCGCAGTTTGACGGTATACATCAGAATTGTCCACCTGGCCCTCTAGAAGACCTAGTCAACTACGTTGAGACCACCTGGATAAATGGCACTTATCCGCTGGAGTGCTGGAGCATATGTGACAGAGTCACTTAGGCTTATTTCCTACTTAAAACATGTTTGTTCTGTTTATTTTATTTTATGGAATTTTAGCGATTTGTCAGTAATGTTAGTAATGTGTTAATTGTGTTACTAATGTGTTAACTGTATTAGTAATGTGTTAATTGTATTATTCCTTTACCTGCCCTTGTCCTGTTGTGCGAGAGTAAACACCGATTTCCCTTATGTAATTCCTGTTTAATTGCCGATTTCCCTTATGTACTTCCTGTTTAATTAACCGCTCCTAGCTCAAATTTGGTTTTAAGTTATTTTTACCTTTTCCTGTATTTTACTTTAAGTTACAACCGTTTGCTCGGTGAGTTCACTTGATTTGTTGCCTTCCTGAGAGTGCCTTTAAAGCGGATTCTAAGCTATACTAGCTTTTGGTATGTTTCAGTATTTTATGTTTGTTTGAGCCCTAAGCTTAGCACGTAGTTGTTTCCATGTATTTTTGTAGTGATTTTCGGGTTAGAATTTGCTTAGTTTAGCCACATACTCCTTTTATCTTACTATTGTATTTTATTTATTTACTCTGACCTTTGTCACACAGCATGTAATTTCTCTGCTATATAAACTACAATTGTTTTCGTATTAGCAGCTGTAATATTTTGCTTACCTGCTTCCAGTTCATTGTTGCTATGATTCCTGTGTTTTCAGAACCAAATTATGGGTTCATTACACTAGTAATTTCATTTTCCCCTTTCACTGTTTTATATTGTATTAGCTCAAGTTGTAATATTAAGCCTAGCTCGTAGTCTGTTGAATTCATGCCTTGTGTAGCTATCACTATTTTTGATATTTTCTGTCACACAATTTCCTGTTTTCAAGTACTTTATTTGTTTCCTTTCTTTTACTGAATTATTTCTGTCTGTAGGTTATCCTTTAGTGTTAAGTACTTTCTCCTAATTCATTTTAATCTTGCTACATCGTTTAGCTCATTGGAGCTTTGTTTTCTTATTTATTGTTTAGTGTCACTCGTTCCCGTTTTTTTTTATTGTACCGTTGCATTTATTTGCTATGTAATAAACTTGTAAATCTTCCCTCGGATCTTTTGTTCTTACGTCGACCGTTTTGGCCGTCTTACACATATATGGGCAGCCAATACGGACCAGCAACGACTTAGTGGGCTACCATAATGCCCTTAACAGAAGAGCAGGTGACCGCCAGAAGCTCTCCTTCTACATGCTGGTTGAGCTTCTTTACAGGGAAGCTGGACTCAGTCTAATCCAAACCTGTTTCGTCTTCCAAAAGAAACTCAAGCGTCATCAGCGCACGACATATCGGCGACTGCAAGGAAAGATCATGGGTGCGTGGGAAGATTACTCGGATTCCAATATAACTGCAAGACAGCTTCTTCAGACCTGCAGCTACATTAATGGACCGACTCGTATGGAGTAGCAAGTTAGTTTAGAGATAGACAGAAAAATTCAAAAATTCTTCTTTTAGTTGAGATGTATAATGAGTGTAATTTGGTCTGAAATCATACACATGATTTAAAAAAGTGAACGAGTGCACAACACGAGTTCGATTTGAAAACACAAGTATAATAGCCAAATTTGCCAAGCAATGGCTTTTTTCTTTCATTATCTTTCAATGGCTGAGAAACAGATGAGGTTTAGAGCAAAAGATAGTGCGATTTGTGAACAAATTGCACCACTGAGAGCTAATCACATTGCAAGGATAACCAGTGACTTAATAAATAAAGAAAAAACGTCTTTAATTATGTTCCAATACATTAATAACATGCTTCTAGTGATATTTAATAATTCATTCACCCTGAAGAAGGATTTACACAGGCATAATACAAGAGCATCAGACAAAATACTCGATAAAATCTTCATGTAAAGGCAGTCAGATCTGGAATATTCTTCCGATAGCTATCAAAAATTGTAAATCAACTCATACTTCTAAGAGGAGAAGGAGAAAACACCTCCTTTGTGAATTAATCGATAGGAATTAAATTTCCTTTGTAGAGAAGTAATTTAGTTTGGTGATAAGCAGTTTCATGTGATATAGAGTGTTTAATAAGTTTGTGCAAACACTCCAAGGTAAAACTTACAAATAATAAAAAATCTCAATGATGTGCAAATTATCTATTTAAAAAGAAATATTTCATACAATAAAACAAATTGAAAAGAATAAAAGCTGCCTTGTGTTTTTAAGATCTTAATAAAATCTTCATTTGGTTCAGCTCAAAGGTCGGAGGGCTACTAAACTAAATTCGAGAGCAAAATGAGATGGCCTTCAAAAAAAAGTATAACACTTACCTTCCAAGAGTTCAATCTTGTTCAATTAGATAATTTTCGGCTCGTTTTGACCGCAAAAATCATCAAGAATAGTTGAAAACAAAACGCGAAACCCCGGCATGCCAACAAGGAGACTGGAGTCTACCCTAGTGCCTAGTCCTTTTGCGATATACCAAATATGGAAACAGGCGGCTGGCGGTCATATTCCTTGAAGACCAGGTTCAAGAATGTGTTCTGCACAACTCCGAAGTTAACTGTATCCGGAAATATTTTTAAACAGATTTGATAAATAGTAAGTTCAATACAATTAAGCAATAGTTGCAGTCTTCGATCGAATCGACTTTATCGATCGAAACGACCTTCGATCGAAACAACCTTCGATCGAACTGACTTACATTCAAATATAGAATTCAGATTTTATTATTTTTGCCTGTGGGAGTTGAACGAGTGATCGTATTGCGTGAGGTGTTGCATTTAATGATCTTAAGAGTGAGGTAATTTGGCAGCCGATTATATCACCTATTGTAGATTACATCTGTGTTTATTGGGTTATCAAGCACTCCAGTATACCTAAGGGGAAAAGACTTTATCGAGAATTGGCTTCTGTCAGCTTTCTTTGTTGCTTTGTCTTCGTATCTTTAAAATACCCTTGTGATGTGACGGCTGTAATGGACGAAATCTTGTGTCATTAGGCCCTTGCATCTAGATTACGATCATTATCAGTGTTATTTAGGAACCGTAGGAGTACCTAAATTATGTTTAACTAAATTGTAATTCAGTATCTGTTCATCAAACTTTACTGTGCACCTTTAGGACTCTTATGAACCAGAATGTAAAACAATTATCCTCTCTCAATCTCCTGTCAAACCTACATTTGCGGTCTTTTATCAATTCCAGTGATTTCATAGTTGTACTGTGTGAAGTTATACAATTTTGAATGGAAAATCATATCACTGATGTACTCTTTAAATATTTTTAGGGGAGAAATAAAAAAGTCACAAAACAGCATTAATGGATTTTGATGTAAACATGTCAGTTTGTAATCAGTGTGGACTCCCATTAAATGATGCTGTAATGGCAAGTTCTACAAAGTACTCCTGTTGTTCAGCTGACATAAATGATTTTGATTTCTGGTGAGTGAGAATAATAATAAATAATAATAAAAACTTTATTTAAGTGTCAGATGTATTTAGCTGTGCAAGCACAAGCTATGGGGACACTAATCTAATCAATGATTATTAATTAACAATATAAATTCTAAAATCTAAAAAACTAACATTAATATTACGAACTGTAGAGATCGCAGCAGTCGCTATTTTTATTTAAAATATAATTTATATCTAATATCTAATTTATGTATGGTGGTTTTAAACAACTGGAGGCTAGGTGATTGTTTGACCAGGTTGTTAAGTCTGTTCCATAACACAAGTCCGAAATAAGGTATTGAGTGTTTCTCATAGTTAATAGTATTGAATCAAGGTAGATTAAAGTCTTTCTTTCTCAGATTGTAGCTTGAGCTATTTAAACTAAGAATTTCGGCAACATTGGTGGGGGCAAGCTTATGCTTAACTTTATACATGAGGATAGTCATGTCTTGAAGTCTACAATTATACAGTGTAGGTAATCGTGATCTTTTGAGCAGTGTCTCATAGGTATCTGCCCTTGTTCTATACACTGCTCTTAATGTGCGTTCTTGAAGGCATTCAATTTTCCTGTAGTCAGAATCCTTGCAAAAATGCCATATTAAGTTTTTCTCTGGGTACTCTGGTTTTCCCCTCTCCTCAAAAACTGTCATCATTTGAATTTATTTAATTTAGAGTTTATTTGGATTTATACATGACCCCACAAGCTGTTCAGCTTTAAACATTATCGTGTCTAAATAAAGGTGTTATTATTATTATTATAAGTGACAATAAGTAAGGTAGGGTAGGATTGAAGACTTGTAGATGGTAAGCTTAGCTGGACATGGAATGAGATTACACAGAGGCATAAGGACTCCAACTTTCTTGCTTGCTCTCTTACACAATTCACTAATATGATCACTAAAAGTTTATTCTGTTGTCGATACGGACGCCGAGTATTTTGATATGATCTGTGTTAATTATGGTACTGGATCTGCCACTGAAACTCACTGTTTCTCTTTGTGAGGTTCCAAAGGATATTTGAGTGTGATGCTAGGTTGGGTAGATCAGTAGATGGTCTGCAGAGAATTCTCTACTTATAAACCCTGAGAAGACAAAATTAGTGGTTGTTGGCTTAGCACAAGAGGCTACCTCATATCTCCGTATCTCTACTAGGCAAAACTATTTCACCAGTTTCGTTTGCTAAGGATCTTGGGGTATATATTGATCAATATCTCACCTATATGTATGATGTACATATCAATAAAACAGCCTCTAGTTGTATGCACCAGTTAGTACAGATAAGTAGAATAAAACATCTCTTAGACAAGAATACACTTTTATTACTCATAAATAGTTTTGTTTTTAGTAAACTTTTTTATTGTTCCTCAGTGTGGGGGAACACATCTAAACGCAATCTACACAAACTGCAGCTGGTACAAAATTTTGCTGCCAGAGTTGCATTAGGTTTAAGGAAGTTTGACCATATCTCTCTGGGACAGAGATCTCTTAGATGGTTAGATGTTATGTAGAAGCTGGTTTTATTTAACCAATTGAGCTAACTGCCTCCCGGTTATAGCTCAATTGGTTAAGTGCCGGACTGTTGGGCGGGAGGTCGAGGGTTCGAGCCCCGGCCGGACCAACACTTAGGGTCTTAAAGTAATTGAGAAGAATATGCTACCGTTCTATAACATCGATCAAGAAATGGTTAGATATTCTAGTCTTCTCGGATAGGGACAAATAAATGGAGGTCCCGTCTCCTGCATCTATTAATTAGTTTATTTGGTTAGGCAGGGGACGTTAAAGAACCCACTTCACGAGATTACTGTGATGTGGTCTGGCCTGTTTACTGGGAATTGGGGGAGGGGGTGTCTGTTATATTCGCCTTTATTTGATTGGAAACTGCTTAGCAGTCTGGTAAAGTCCCCCGTACAGTGTTGTAAAGCGCCATGAATTTAAGATATGAGCACTATATAAATAAAAGCTAATATTATATTATTTTTATTATTAATGATTTAGTTTTAGTATATAAATGTGTAAATGGTTTAGCTCCAGATTATTTAGGTAAATATTTTGTTAAATGCTTAGCAGTTCACAACAGGAACACAAGGGGATGTAACAATTTTGTGACCCCCCCAATGTAGATTTGTCAATGGGAGAAAGGGCATTTTACTTTCAGGGTCCATGGGAATGGAATGGGCTACCTGACAATATTAAAAACACTAAAGAAATTGATATCTGTAAGCGAACACTTTTTAATAATATGTTCTATACGAAGTAATTTTGGATATATTTTGAATGTATTTTGTAAATAAGTTTTCTTTTCTTGTAACTTTGTCACTGAAAAGCCCTGTTGAAGGGAGTCTCAATAAAGTATGTATGTATGTATGTATGTATGTATGTATGTATGTATGTATGTATGTATGTAATGTAATGTAGATAATGGCGAGATAAAGGACAGTTGAGTGTGCATGATGCTAGGTTGGGTAGGTAGTGGCTGAGAAACTGTGTCATGTGAAGAAAGATTTGTAAGTTGGCAAGACCCATGGAGAGGTTCATGCTGCTGATAGCTTCAACCTTCTGTAGTTCTGGTCTGAGGCCACTTGGGCTGATGATTCAACAAGGCATTTTGTGTTGTAGGATATTGCACCATTCGATTGTTCAATAAGGAGGTGGACATTAGGGCCTCTGAGAAAGTGCAAAACCGGAGAAAAAACCTCCAAAACCGAAAAACTGAAAAACCGACGAAAAAAAGGCAGCAAAACTGAAAACCACATGCAAACCTGACAAAACTGCTACATTGTCACCTTTAAAGGGGTCAAAAAGGAAAAACCGAAAACTGCATCAGTTTTCGTGAAAACCGAAAACTGAATGCAAAAACACATAAAATGCGCAAACTGCTCTGAACATCAAAACTGAAAAAGCGGACCTTTTTGGCCCAAAAACTGGAAAACCTATCCAAAAAACTAACAAAACTGCAAAACTGAAAGTCCCAAAGGCCCCCTCCTTTTAAGGACACTGTCAAACTCAACGTAATATTGTATTTCGCACCTTGCTCTCTTCAAAAAATTTAGTGGCTCTTTTAAGCATTTGTAGGTGACCGAAATGGTAAAATACTCTCTTTTCAAATGATAAATTTTTCATGAAAGTTTCCATGATGTGCAGAGCAAAACTATTAGGGTTTTTCAATTAGATGCCTCGGAGATGCCACTGTGAAATTATTTTCAATTGTTTATCACCTTTTGTGGTGTCATGGCAAGAACAACAAAAATTGTATCTTTGGATCTACTGGGCATAATTGGTTGATACAAAATTAATGATTAAATGCTCTCTCTTCAAAGGAAAATTTTGCCTTTAAGTTTTCATGATGCACTGATCACACCTTTTAAGACACTATAGCAAGGTAAAGCTTTGTTTAATTACATGCCATATCCTGAAATTAGTGTGAGATGCTTATCATCTCCTGTGGTATTCCACAACAGAGTTAATAGAATTCAGAACCAAAATATAGCTTAATTAATTAGATTTCAGATTAAGACATGTCAAATATTCCTTGTGAAGACAAAAAGACAAATAAAAGGTTTTTTCATTGTGGGAACTTTAATTTGATAATTTGTTAATTGTATAATTTATTTTATTTGTTTTATTTGTGTTTGGAGATTAATTGTAATGTCAGGTAAAAAAAGGTAGTTTTGTAACCATACTTTCTCATTGGTGTTTTGGGTGAGTCTTGTTGATTGTTAATGTTAGTTTGTAGAAGTTGTGGTATATATATGGCTGTTAATGGTTGTAAAATTGTCAAAACTGCAAGCAATGTGTATCTTTGAATTTTAAAGTTAAGTTTTTTCAGAGTGGATTACTTAATTGCTATTCATGCTGGTGACCTATTGAAAAGTATGCAACTGTGTAAAATTAAAATGATGATGTACCTTAAGTGATGATGTCTTAATTGCTGATCATTCTCTCCGGCAAAGTGCACAGACACAAGGCAGAGATTATTGCCTTGTTCATTGAAAAGCATCATTAATTATTGTACTTTTAAGTACAATAATTAATGATGCTTTTATGTTACAAACTTAAAAGTTTGTAACATAAATTCTCATCTAGTGTTAAAGTCTACAAACTTTTGCTTGGAATGGAGCGCTAATAATTTATAATGTTTATGTTCTTGTGGCTGCAGAAAGCAAATTCTAGTGATTAGAAGGGTTCTGTGACCATAAAATGGTTATCTGAGCATTTATATTAGAATGAGAGGGATAGAAAGTTTGATTTTGGAGCAGTCCAGTGGTGATATATTCTCAAAAGTGTGTCGCTTGTTTACCCCTTCAGCCATTAATAAAATGCAATTGAGTCTAATTCAGCCACAACACTAATAATACACACCACTCCCTGTGAAGCATGTTTATTGTAATGCTGGGAGTGTATTCCATTCCCTAAAAGCCAATCAAGGATGTTATATCACTAACTACTTTCCATATTCCCATAAATTACACCTACATTCAAGTGTTCAAACATTCATGCCATTTAAACAAATGACTGTAAAGTTTCATCCCAAGACTGATCATTGTGTGGGTTTTGATTTAATCCTTAGGTGTTTGAACACTTCACTGGGAATGGTGTGTCTAAGCAATGAGAAACCAGTTCTTTATTTTGAGGTAAGAGTGTAAAGAAGAGTGCCCCCACAATAAAAAAAATTGTGTTTCTTCTTTGGTGACATCCAGGGGGGAGGGAGGACTTTCTGATAAAAATTATAACTTTTGACATAAATCCATGATCTACATACAGATTGGTAAATCTTAAGTAAAGTTAAGTATTTCTTAACCAATTCATTGATTTGAGTATTAGCATCACAAAATTAAATAAATGTTACTCTTTGATTTACAAATTAAACTCCTCAACCTAAATAAGTGAATGAATATTAGTTGCAAAGTTGGATGAATGTGTGATCTTAAAATAACATTGAGGTTAAACAATATGTCATTGGTTAAAAACTTACAGAAACTTCACTCAGATTATGGTGTAGATCTTAGGAACCAGTTATGAAAACATTTAAGGGGCCGGTTACAAATACTTACATATACTCACTAGATAGATTTTGTGTCTGTGCTATTTTCATGCACACACAATGATCCAAGTAGTGTCCTCTGAGTAAGAAAAATGATAATTAAATTACAAATCAAAACCATTTTTGCCTAACTCTCTTCAGAGGGGTAAGAAGTTTTTTGATCCCGGTGGCTGCATAGCTGAAAATTGTTGTCCTACAAGATTACAAACATCTTTGAAATACAGTGAACACAGGGTGAGTGACGGATAACGTTATTTTAGTGCATGTATCTCTATCAAATTTATCTCAGAGTATATGGAGTGACAAAATGTTATCTTCTTAAGAGCACTAAACATTCAGTCATAACTGACTGAACGGTCTGATAATTTTTTCTTTTGGGAAATTTGCTGATTTGGCAAGTCAGCTCTGAGACAATAACAATTGCTTCTTTCAGTTTGGTACCAGACCAGTCTGGACAGACAGTTGTGACTAAAGACAGCGACACACCTGGCAATTGATTTGTAGATTGTGGCAAATTTGATCACTGTGATTGGCATATAAAATCGGTGATATCTGGCATGTCGGATATTGGCAGTTTTATACACCAATTGTAGCAATTGGCAAAAATTGCAATTGAAAATATTGTGTCTTCTGTTTGTATGTGTTTTCTGCAGTATCACTTTGTAAGTGTAAGTACCCATAAATATAAATATTGCAATGCAATCTAGGCTGTATGTAGTGAAACTTCTGTGTAAGTATCCTTAATAATTATAGTTAATGTAAGTATTGTAAGTAGTGTTCTTTGGTTAAAATGAAAATGAAAAAAAAAATTAAAATTGTGGCAGTGGGCACATCTGGATTGTTGCTGGCTTTATGGTAAACAACCTAAGACTCACTCCAAAATTATTTTATTGCAATTGTTTCAAGTCATTTTAGTTGAATCAGTGTTGGCTTAATTATCTTTGCAAACTTAAATTAGCATGTCTAACTTTTATATAGCAATTATTCACTTAGTTATCGTAAATCAAAATGTCAAGTACAGAGCAAACCATAATATCAAACTTGCAGAGCAAACCATAATATCACAGAAGTTATTTATGGGTGTTTAGATATGCTCAGATCCTGAGTATTAATCATTTTGAAGCTTCCACATCCCCCCCCCCCCCCGCCAGGCAACTCCTTGGGCGTTTGATCTTTTGAAGATTGGTTTGTTCAAATTCCTACCCCCCCTCCCCCTCTATGACTTTCTAAACATTGACCAAGCTTTAAACCTAGACCATGTAGATTTTTTCTTCTGATCCATTTGGTTGCAAAAATGAACTGTGTTCCTTTAAAACTGATTATTCCACAGGAAAGTCTTGTTTCAAATTCCCCATCCCAGCTAGGCAAGATTCAAATTCACCACCCCCTGTCCATAGACAAAAGTCAAATGCCATGGGTTGCCTGGGGGGGGGGGGGGGGGAGAGATGTGGGGCTGGAATGTTGAAGCTTAGAACTGATCTGAGCATTACTACTTGCCAAATTGGAAAGGGAAAATTGCATTGAATGATGATAATATTTGCCAAAATTTGCCAATTTAACCAGGAAGAGCCTTGTGGCATACAGTTCTCTACACAAGAGAACTTTGTTAATGAAAGAGACAACAGTCAATCTGAGGGGGCAGTGGCAGCTGATGGAAATGCTCCTTTGAACAAGGAAAAGGTAGGTTATTTCTTTGAATAAACAGTTTAACTATGAAGTGTTGATTGTCCCTTGGTCATTGTCTTGTTGTTTAAACTCTTTTGAGAGTAAAATTTTATCTGTGAATCGCCTTGAATGTGTGCCTAATATGTGTTAATGACTTTGAACAGGCGTATTATACCTACCTTTCTGGATGGTGTGATGCTCCAGCTTTCATATAATTGCCTCTATGAGCTCTTTAAGCTACAAAGGCAAGTAGCTGTGACAACTTTTCTAATACTTTTTCAAAAGAAACTAATGTCCTCCAGTTGTCCTGTCGAATGAATATTTGATCTTTTGTCTCACGACTTAAAGGCGCCATGAATTGATTAGTAAAGCTATCAATTGAACATCTCAATCCTCAATTGCTTGCTCGACTGAACAATGGATAGCGACTCAGAATTGTGATACAAATTATTAAACGCTTCATTTATCATTAATACCGCAGGGAGCCATGACATCTTTAACAAGAATTATTAACTTATTAATCAGTCAATTTTCTTTACTATTAAGAGCATGTAAATGATATGTGATTTATGCGTACAGTAGCACTTCTGAAAAAGCCAATATCAATCTCACTCTCCCTTTTTTATTTTTCCCTCACCTATCTGTGTATTTTTTTGTCACTATCGATGAGTGCCTTTCTTGAGAAACTAGGAAGTCACGCGCGCCTGGATAATACGGTGCACTGCTAGTTAGGTTCAAACATGCCTGAACCCAAAGTCTCTTTTTTCCCCCAGCTTCATTAGTCACTTCCAACTTCATTTCCCAAATCAAAGCTTTCTAACATTTTTATTTTGTTAAATAGCCAAAAGACGTAAGCTCCAAAGAAGAAAGAGAACTCCAAGTAGATGAAGTTTTACAAGCTCCGTTTACCAACAGAAAGGCAAGTTATTCATTTTAATAGCAGCTGGAAATGACCACGAATCCTATGCTGGGACCGGTATTTTTTTTCGTTCCTGTCAACGAATGTTTTCACATCTGAAACTAAAAACACTTTAATGCATCCCCATAGTCAGATATAAATTTAAGAGGCTGAAATAGCAGCTGCCGTGGTTCACCTGTGACTGAGTAAGCGAAAAGAAGGAGGGGCCAACATAGAAAAGATGGATGTATGAATGGATGAAAGCGCGGATGGATGTGCATGGATGGTATGTAAAAAAGACTCAAAAACTACACAACGGCGCTCTCTTGGACAATTTGCAACGGCTCTTTGCTTCGATGAGAGATGAGAAATTTCATTATGTGCTACCAACCCTGTTATCCTATCAAGTTTTTAGGCGAGGCAATGATTGATTTTTTTAATTATGTTAGTTAAAAAAGAAATGTTTCGTTTGGTGGTAAGTTATGTACTAAACTTTGCTTTTGCTTATTTCCGATTTATGACAATATTTCGGTAAAGTTGGCAGGCTAGGGGTAAACAGGCGCCTGTCTTTCCGATTTACAATCTAGCTTACTCTTTTTTTTTTTGCAAGCAACGGAGTAAAACAAAGAACAGAAACTGTGGTACAGGAAAATGAGTTCTTTCGCTCATTTGTGTTCGAAGAAATACTCTGTTCCGGCTTAAAAGCCAATGAGAGAGCAGGATAATTTTTCTACGTGTCCCAAGTTAGGGTGTCGGTAATGACACTCCCTTGGCCCTTGACTTCATCCTTAGTAATCATAAACATCTTCCGAAGCCTCCTTGATTTTCAATCCTGCTACCTAATTGATCGAGACATCCTAAATCAGGTCACGTGGTGCAATCATTCTCCTCTGTCTCATTGATGATTATAACAACAAAATGGAGTCTCTTATTACTCGTGTATTTTGTTGAATGTCAGTGCTTTGCTACTCTTTGTTTTTTTTTTTTCTCTCAGGTTTTAAACGAGGAGCGTCAAAACCTAGAAGACCTAAGTGGCTCACAATCTCCTAGTGTCTGCGACGAGGTCAGTTCCATAGGAGCCTTTGCCTCTACTTTTTGTGTTCATTTACCGTGATTTAGGACAATGATAATTCTGAGCAACATTAACCTCAACTTGTTATCAGTTGGTTGTTGTTGGGTTAGGGGAGGGTTGGGTGCGCAGTGGCTCAGAGACTGACATTGATCAGCCATTGATCCACCACTTCACACCACCGTTGGTCGCCTAGGAAAGCTATTCTTCTAGACGTTGGGTTGAATTACAATTAGGTATTAGCTGTCTGAACAGAGAACTCTAGCCTGCACACTTGTTTTGGTAGAAAACTGTTTTCTCGAAGCATGGCTCTTATTCTGTTTGGCGGTTGAATTTTACTACATTGATTATTAAGTGGTTTGTAAAATAAAAGTAACTCTTGAAACGCATGTTTTCCTAAATTTTCCAGCATATAAATACAATGCGTTCAACCTGCTGTTGTTTTCGTTGTGTTTGTTTTTGTCGTATTCTTTTATCGTCAATGCTTTTTTAAGGAAAAAAACTGATCTTTATTAAGCGTCGTTTCATTTAAGGGGAACTGAACCATAAAAATGAACCGTTTTTAAATTGCAGCTTATAGTTCAAATAGCAATGTTCAAGGGTTTTTTCAGTCTTTGGGCCCAACTTCGCATCGGAAAAATAGTTTAAAGTGGTATTTTGGCCTCGTAGTACGGCGGCTCAGAAAAGCGATGTCAGCGGTCATTTTAGCTCGCTCTTACGTCACTGGTGGGGAAGAAAGATAATAAATCCGTACTTTTCCTACAGAAATTTGGTTTGGTTATGGAGTTATCGAAGTTGCGTGATCTGTAATGGGGATTAACTACGAAAATGAAATAGTAACAGTTGTCGCTCTTAAGTTGGTTCCCCACCACTGACGTCATAAACGACCGCTGGTGACCTATTTTGAGCCGACGGTCTTACAGCCCCAAAAGCGGGAAAAAGGCAACTTCAAATCGAATTTTCTCTAAAAAAACAAGAAGTGAACGAAAATGAATATCGACACTTTATCTTACTCTTCTAAAGCTAACTAGAAATGAATGCAAGCAATATTCCAATTTTAGGCTTCAGTTCCCCTTTAAATGAAATTTCAAACTCACCCTGCCGCACCTTCGACTATAATTTACATGACACAGAATAAGTCTGTTTGCGACTTGTAACTAATACTGCCATAGCTGTACACTACCTCACTCAGTGAATGAATGGTCAGTTTATCAAACCGTGTTTCCTGTTGTTTGCAGGAGAGGTCACCTTCATACACTGAGGTCAACACAATAAATGAATTTCAGTATTTTTCGCTTGGTAAGGACCCCCTCAAGCCTGGAGAAGTCAGCATCTTGAAAAATTTTTACAGGTTTTTGACCCAATCGGCGAGTGCGACAGACGGCAATAAGATGAAAGAAATTGCGTCACCAAGAGCTGCTGGAACTTCCACAGGATCTGTAATACGTAACAAATGTATACATTCTGCTTCTAAATTGTCATGCTGCGAAACACTTAGCAGGGAAATTGAGGACCTCAAGGAGAGAGTTTCACACAATGAAGATTTTAGATGGCAAGTGGTTGAGGAGGTGAGAGGTCAGCTTAAGCCCGTTCAGTCTCATCAAAAAAATATTTCCCAGCTTAGGATTGAAGTGAAAACCATACTGCATGACCTTGCCGATTTGCGAAATGAACACAATCAATTAAAGGACGAAATTGAACGTCTTCTTGCCCAAGAAGATCCACTTCGTATTCGCCACGACCTGATAAACTCAATGCGAAGTATGGAAGTAGTAATCCAAAGTAAGGTGCAACGATTGGAGAACCGATTGCAGTCTCTTGAAACGATGCTCCATCGGCTAGTCGGTGAAATAGAGAAGTTATTTGTGCCTTATGGACCTACTGTGGTACAGAGTACCCCATGAGTTAGACAAAAAAAAAAGGGTAATTTAACTTTTAGTTTTTAGAGTAGAAGGCAGTGTCAGATTGCTGCGTGAAATGTTGAAGTAAAAATGTACAAAGTAGATGTGAATGTAGGAAAAAGGAGATTGGAAAGACAAATTATGTGATTAGGCATGAAGGAGATCTCGCTGTTAATCTGCTGAAAAATAACCAAAAACAAAAAAAACAAAAAAATTAAAAAACTAAAAATCAAGAGAAAACAAAAACAAAAACAAAAATACAATGAAACGAAAGCAAAAAATTTTCAAAATAAAACACAAAAAACAATTTGGAAAAAAAAAAACATACAAAACAAAAATGGAAAAATAAGAACCAAAAAAACCGACTAAACCGCTTAAGAGAAGCATTTTTATAAGGCCACTTGTTCAGTGTTGTACATTAGCACTTGATGACCATCGCTGATAATCAAGGAGGAGTGCATGGAATAGTTAGGCGTTTGAGGGATCTTTCCGTCTTTACATGGCCTCAACAGTGTGTGCGTAACTCAAGAACTACGCCAAGTTCATCAGTGATTAGACGGGGGATGTTTAACACTGGATAAGAAAAGAAAAAAGCGCGTTAAAAGTACGAGCGAATTCAAATAAAGTCATAACTGTATTTACCAACGCTACGCTAGACATATTACGCATGTTCCTAAACTCAGTTAATAGTTTGCAAGTAAACGAGGAACGCGGTCTAGATTCAGGTATACCTACAGGTTGTAAATGTAGATATTGAATACATGCAAGAAAGTCACTGCTGGGTAGTAGTTTGGTGTTGATCGGAGTGTTGATTTGGAGAAGACGTAATCTGAATACATGAATGCATATGCAAATATAGAAATAGACTTTGATTAAGAGGTAGACATACGCTCAGGTAGAGTACAAGTTTTGACTGATGTAGACAGGAACCGACATATATAGACGTAGATACGATATCGCCATAGCTTAAGATGTAAATAATAAGCATATGCATAGGCTTAAGGCTGGGTATAGGTTCATCCACATATAGATGTGCAGATATAGATACAGATTCAGTCATATAGTTCTCTTTTAAGTAACCCCCAACAATGTAGGCGCTTCTGTCGACCTAGTAAAATGAACGCTGTGAAAATTACTTGGGAAGGTAATTTGACAGACATTTTAGTCGCCCTAAGGCTTTGTTAATGTGCTTGACCAATTGATCGTTATCCCCTTTAAGAAAACTTGCGCAGACGTTTTGGTTAGAATAACCAGCAATTTTTAATTTAGTGAGAATAGGTCCTGTCCAGCTATTTTACCCACTTTTTTTTTTAGTTGGAGTCATTGTTTGACAAGCTCAAGATTTTCAAATTCAGTTCCAGGTGGTCTGGGAGGTGGGTATTGATACGGATATTCATATCTTTTGAAACTAAGATTTAAGCACAGATGTACACATAGATACATGGATAGACAAGAATATATCCAAATTTGTTGCGTTTCACGAGAAATACAGTCCATGAGAATCCAGGGAAACTGCCGCATATTCAACGGTATTACACCTAACCTTCCCATCGTGCGTTGTGATCTTATTCTTGCCGGGATTTGTTAAGTGGTACCCTTCCAAGTTTCTTGCAAGGGTATGACTACAATAACTTAATCTTTTTTTAGTATTTTGTGCCATAAATCTATATATAAATGTTGTCAAGATAAAAGACAGCACGAAGCTAATTTGTAACTATTTCAAATAAAGTTTGCGCCTAGATCTCATGAACTGTATCGGCTGCTGTATTTTCTTTGACATGGTATGAAAGAGTCGTGTGTCGCCGTCAGTGGTATACTAAACCATGGAATATCCTACCTGTCCGTTGTATTTTCTTAATATGCACTCTCGTCTTACGGCGTGTGTGTATACCCAAAAAACTGAAGGTTACTCAAGGGATATTCCGTAGTATTCCACAAGAAAGTGTTGCGTAGCTAGTATATATTCATACAAATACAGAATATATTAGAGAGATTTAGCACCGCGTTTATGTGAAACGTCAACGTCAACAGTGACCATGTGACCTTGTTTTTCCCGCCATTTCTTCACTTTTGCCGGTTGCGCTTTGCCGTTTCTACTTGAGAGTAATCTGTTTCACTTTTGCTGTGTACGTAAGATTTTCTTCACTTTTTCTGTCACAGAGTAGATGTTAAATGTAGGAAAAAGGGCACCAAAACTATACCATTAATTCATACAGGGTGCCTTCAAATCTACTTTGACTCAAGCTCACGCGAAGCTAAAGCAGCAAGGTGCACGCTGAATGTACGTGAAACGTGAAAGGATAAGGTGACATAAGCCGTTTCCCGTAATTCCCGTGCTAAATCTCTCGATTATGTAGATCAGTGTATGTATTAGGTGCATAGTGTTTACAACTTTTAGAAATTTCTTGTTTCCTATTGAAATTGTGTGCAGTTATGTGCAAATATTTGTCGAAGGAATTTTCTTTACTCTCCTTTTGAACAGTGTAGCTATAGACTTTTAATACCAGATTTTGAATATTCATGTATAGCTATGTCCCCGCGCGGTGTTTAGAAAATTAATTAAATGTAGGTGCTTTTAGCAAATGTTCTTTTATAGTTTTCCAATGTAATTTGCATATTAAAGTGGTTTTTCGGTTTCTATAAGTATGTATGCTTTTTGCATGAATAGCCACGAAATAGTAGAAAATATTGTAGACCATTACAGTAATTAGTTAGCCTTAAGTTGTGCAAGAATTTTAAGTGTAAGCTACTCAAAATGTGATATAATCCAATCAATTGATGCAAGTGTTATTATCATTGATGAGAATTTGTGTATTTGGTTGATTATATTTTAGTAGTTTAGATATAAATTTGTTTTATTTGAGGTGTAACAACAATCAGCGCAACTTGTAATATGTATGGAAGTAGGTTTTCCTTATCATAGCTTAGCGTAGATAAACCGAAGTAAATAATGAGGCTACCAAGCACCGACATAAATAGCAATAGTTTACACCGTTAGTGTTTTGCCAACTTATTATAGCTTCATTGTAAGCCAGAGATTGTAAGCGTTATTGAATAATAGTTGACTAAAACTACATTTTTCTTCTTTTTCGATGTAGTTTTTATACGATATAAACTTCTGCGGTTAGTTTCCTTTGATGAGGTTTAAGTATTTGGGAGAGTATTAAATTAGTGGTAGTAAGGTTTTTTAATTTTTCTTAGTGTGTTGTGATGTGAAAAGTTAAATATAAGAAAATCATGTACACCTCAGATACTTTTACTTTATAAACGGCATCATTTTTGATTTTAAGGTTTTTTCACTCATAATTCTATTTCGACGATGTTTTTGCAATACATGGTTCGCCAGGAAATTCAGAGGAGGATATATTTTTAAACAATAGCCTTCATTTTTCATTTGGCGCGAAAGTATGCAGGTATATTTGTCCGTGGACATTTTGTGTTCCGAGAAGTGAACAGTTTTCCGAGATAGAAGCTACAGGAAAACTGAGCTTCGAGTGGAGCGGGGCCTTGATTTTTTCAAACCTTGTGGATAGTACCATTATCTGATAGACTTCAACCTGTTGGTTCGTGGGGAATGAAATTTAGGATAGGGAAATTGAAAATCGTTGGAGCCCTTGAGCTTCCTGGAAGGTTATGAGTGATGGGATGCGATGCGCCTCCTTGAGTTATGCGATCAAATGAGATTTCAGGTTACCACTAGTAGAGGGCATCAAACGCACCATTAGTGTACCTCTTTAGGATAAACAAAAATATTTGATTCAAGAAAAGGAAAAAATGAAAAACTAAATTTGAAGAACTTCATGTGAGTATCCACAGCCAAGTGAGTCGTGCACTTACATCTTTTCCCGAGCAACAATCTTTTTCTACACTACACGTAACAACGATTAAAAAGTGGAAAGCGTGAGATAACCTATCCGAAGTTTCACTTTTATTGCTCTGACTATCGCGCCAGTTTTCCACTTGAACGCCGGGAACAGGCGAACTAGCGCCAATTCAAATTGATTCCATTCACCTTTTGGACCAGTGACGGATCCAGACCTTGAGGAACGGGGGAGGGGGGGGGCCGATTTTCTTCTTGTGTGTACACCTTCCGGCTTTTCTTTCTACTGCGTTTACTTTTTCAACAAAATAAGGTGGGGGGGAGCGGGTCCCCGGGCCCCTCCCCTAGATCCGCCATTTATTTTGATGAAGTCGGTGTAATCACCATTAACGCTCAAATAGAGTCGCTAGAGAGCTATGAGGTGCTTACTTTTTTCTCACCTCCACAATGGTAATCACCTGGTTTCGTTGAACCTTCCAAGGCCTTCTCCAGTTCAGTTTAAATGAGTTACTGAGACACAGAAGCCTGGTACATACAGCACGAACTGATATTCGCAACCAGCATATACAGTACGAATTGATATTCGCAGTTAGTAAGTATTTGCCGTTTACGGCCGGTAAAGAACGTCATATCTTTCATATCTGAAGGAAAAGTGACTGGGAGAGGGTGCCGGAAAAAGACCCTCCCTCAACTCTATTCCTAAAACATCCTTGTAGAAATCTTTTAACCAACAGGAAATAAAAAGCAAACATGTTTATGGCAGATTATTTATCTGGTAGACTGACTGTAACTCAAGATTATACCTCAAAGAAAAAAATATAGATTTGCAAAATTTAATCATATGCACGCATACAACGACCCAAACTCTACTCTCTACTTGGTATTATGGGATTAGGAAACTACCCCCTCAAAAAAAAAAAAAAATTAATATTGATGTCGCCACTACTGAAGGAATCAGCGACACTATAGTTTGATTGCCAAAGCGTTTCCTTCATCTCCGATAAGCGGCCACAAGGCGAAACATTTTTCCAAGATTGCTGTCCAAAGAGGCTTCCGTTTAATTTGAGGGTAATTCACCGATCATTGTAACAGCACTTCAGTTTTGATGTAAGTACTACGTTGAAACAAAATATATTAGTACTTATAACCTATCTATATTCGTCACTGTAAATGTAACGAAATTTATCACTGATATCGAGTGTTCATTGATAGCTTTGAGTAGGTGCGGTATACGTTGTTATGTTTTAGTCAACAATCTTCCACACGTAAGAGGATATTTGCATTCGCTGGAAAGTAGAAAGGTACAAAACATTGCGCAACACTGTAAAAAAAAAAAAACAACAGCAGAAATTTAAATCGACGAGGTAAAATTTACTTTGTCCACGAAATCATGATATGACTGCAACAGACATGAAAATAAAAGTCAAAGGGTAACTTCCTCTACTCAGCCCACTTGGCTACGAAACTGTGGCCAAGAGAAACGTGAGTTATTCATTTTATGAATTAAACAGCATATATCTCAATCCCTTTCGCCGGTCTGTTAATTACTCTTCCTGATTCCCCTTACCAATCTTTGAATTCTAAAATGATACGCCAAGCCATTCAGGACGAATACGCTCCTACTTCTGCGACGTTGAAAGCTGCAGGGAAAATTCAGCAAGCATGATGACTATAAGGTAATAACTTACGTAGTTTGTAATGCAAATTTTTCTGCTACACTTTACTAAAATGAAATAAATGATGCTTTTTTATGAAATAGCTGTTAGAGCAGGGAATTTAGTTACTCAGTTTAAAGTTTTTCTTGATTATTAAGCAAATTCAATGAAAATGTGATTGTTCTTGTGATACAACATGTATTAATTTGTAACATCATAGTCGAGAACGTCAAAGTAACATGCAATGACTGATAAAATATGAGTACAAGTATTGTATTCTCTTGAACTAATTTTCCATGATTATAAGTTAAATGAGTTATTCAACTGAATAAAAACAATTTCAAATTTGGCGAGATCTGTTTATTTGCATGTAAATCCCCTTAAATAGCAGACTGAGTGGGTTAATTGTTAAGTATACTGACTCTGAGTACTTCAATAGACTGTTCTATTCTGTCCAGTTTAATCAACGTAATGTATTATGGTATTAATCTTAATATTAATATGGAAACTCAATCAAAAAATGATGTGGTTGATTTAATTTCTTGAACAAAGAAATGTTTTTCTCCCAAATTATCATTATCCCAATTTTCAAACAATCAACAAGATATAGTGTTACTTCGAAATCTGAGAATGTGTTAAGGCCGATGAACAATTTTTTGAAACCTGAATTTCAGTCTGTTTTATAGTATTAAAGTAAGGCAGAGATCCTATATCACTGATTATAACTGAAAGTGATAGTATTTCACTTTTTCATAATTCACCATCAGTATTATTGTTGAAAGGGTGAAATATGTGATACAGCTTTTATCATCTAGGAAAAGGTTGAGTGCAGTATAAAATGAAGTCATCTTGAAGATACCATTCAGACTCTTGACAAGCATTTTTGTGGCGAATTTTAGAGATTATTTTTCAATCCTAATAGGCCACAATCACTGCAGGAACAATTGACGTTTTCTTTTATACCACAGTTACAATGATTTTGCACTTTGAATTGCAGTCTTTAAGCTCTGAGTTGAAGGGCATTTCCTGTGTTTAGGAATCTTTCCGTAAAAAGTGGTGATTAACTTGAAACAATTAAAATAGTGGGGGCAGAAAATGAAGCATCATTGAGCATGAAGTTTAAATTGTGATTTGTGTAGTTCTACATAGTTTTATAATAATGTTTATTCAGACTGTAATTTTTGATAAGCATGGTGTCTTTCTCCAAGCAACAGTTGATTGTACATCATAATACTCGTCTCGATATAACAACGTTGTTGAGGCTATTCCTCACCAAGGTTTTATGTTAGTCCGTTCCGTTCCTTATTTTTTGTATGTCACGTAGACCACAATCCTTCAGTAGTAATTTTTATTTTTCGATCCCCCTTTACGCACGTGGTGAAGCGCTTGTAAATGACTTAGGTACGTGAAACTGTTTCTTTTCTTTCGTTTACCGCCTTTCATCGTGTGGTTTTTAAGGCTCCCTGAGTCTCGTAATTTATGATGAAAGGGCGACCGGATGGTTTTGTAAACATTGGAATTCTTCGCCGTCATTAAATTCGTTGGTTTAATGAGCTGTTCTGTTGTTATTCGACATCAACGCCGCTATATGTGTCCGACCCGGACAAACGTAAATGCCTTTAATTTTGCTTCAATGACAGCGTTTTAAAGCTTACAACTATAAATAAACAGCTTAATTTCAAAACGAGGCCACCCTGCCATATCTACCGGCACCCCTTGGAAACCTCGCCTTTTTGCTTCGCTCAGCGTGGCAGCAACGGTTGGAATTGAAGCAGATATCCAAGTAATCGACCAGAATCCTAAGTCATCTCAAGGTAAATCCATGAATTCTGAAAGAGATAATACAGCAGAGGTTATTTCCAAAGCGATTCAGAGCCAAGTAGCAGCCATGCTGCCCACTATGATTCACGAAACGCTTGCCAAGAAAAATCTCGAGGGAACTGCCTCGAGTCCACAAACTTTGAACATCGGTTCAATTTCTCTTCCCCGATTAGCCGCCGGTTCAACACAAGGCTCAAATGATTCTGTAGCTGGCCGGTTAGCCGCCGGGTGAATACAAGGCTTAAAAGATGGTCACGTTGAAATCAGTGACCCACCTTCGAAGAAAACAAAAGTTTCAGAGGCGAATGAAGATGTCAGTGAGGATCTTACACATCCCGCTTGACATTGGGAGGCGTCCGAGGAACTGTCTAGCTTTCTGGACGTTATGTTTGCCGATAAACCGCTGTCTGTGTACGACAAGACACAAATTACAAAAGATTTTCCTCGTCCCAATGTTGAGTCAGTATTTACTCCAGTGTTTGACGACTATTTAAGCTCTCTTGTTACTGGAGCGAAAGGAGTTGACAAAGAAACTAAAAAATTCCAAGACCAGCTCTCGGACATTGTTGGCCCAGTAAGCATGGCTTTTGAACACAACTCCAACTGGCATGAAAGCGAGGATAATCCGGGCTCTATTATTCTATCCACACAAGAGGTAGGTGGCCTGTATAAATGTTTGTCCAAGGCCCTTACTCTACTGGGATCTGTCAATGCTCAGTATAAAGTTCATAGACGAAAACAGGTGTTGGATAAACTGAACCCTCAGATGAGCTCATTAGCTTCTGAACCATTCCCAGAGGCAGGCAAGAGTTTATTTGGTCCATCCTTTGAAGAAAAAGTGAAGAAAGAAATTAAAAGATGAAGATTCTTTCTAAGGCAGCCCCTAAGAAGCCAAACATGCAGTTTTTTCGAAGAGGGACCTCCTCCCAATTCAGGCCAGTGCGAGGGGGTCAGTTTTCTGGAAAATGGTCCCATCACCTACCAAGCTTCCCAACCAGAGGGAGAAGCTCATATTTCAGAGGCCGGGGCCGGAGCAGGGGAAGGTTCCCAGCTGCTCAACCAGGTCAGAACTATGTTCCACCCCAAAGTTCCCAGTAACAGCTGCAAGTCAAGCCTATGCAGGTATGCTACCACTATAAGAGAATTTCAACCTTCCATTTGTAAAGTCGTTTTTAAACAGTTTAGGCCTTTCTTTAAGAGAGGCAAGCCACTTTCCCATAGCAGGTCGTTTACAACACTTCATAGCAAACTGGCAAGCAATTACAAACGACCCTTGGGTGCTTACAGCTATCTCAGGGTACCATATTCCCTTTACAGTCATACCACATCAAGATTTCCTTCCCTCTCAAAGAGTATTGGGGGAGCAAACAAATTTGATAGACAAATAACTGGGAGAGCTTTTTCAAAAACAGGCAATCCATCTCGTTTCCGAACACGATTACAACGTGGGGTTTGTCAGCAGCCTGTTTGTTATCCCCAAAAAGGAGAGACGGACAAAGACCAGTCTTCAACCCCCGCCAATTAAATCGGTTTATCCAATACGAAAATTTCAAAATGGAGGGCATTCATATGCTCAAAGATCTTCTGAAACCAAACGATTTCATGGCAAAGATCGATTTGAAAGATGCCTTCTTTGCAGTTCCAATTTGGAAAGGTCACCAAAAATTCCTCCGTTTTCTTTGGAAGGGTACTCAGTGGGAGTTTGCATTCCTCCCATTTGGAATAGCAAGTGCCCCAGAGTCTTTATCAAGATTCTGAAACCGGTGATAGGCCTGTTAAGAAAGCAAGAAATTCGTCTGATCATTTAATTAGACGATTTTTTACTGATGGCCTCCACCGAAGAAACTCTAATATACCATATCACATTGACAGTCACCCTTTTAGAGATATCAGGGTTTGTGGTCAATTATCAAAAATCCCAGCTAAATCCTACACAGACAATAGAATTTCTAGGTTTCCATATAAATTCAGTTACACTAAACATCAGCCTTCCCTTAGACAAAGTCAAGAGTATCAGAAGAGAATGCCAGAAAGTTTTCGAAAACGCAGACATCACGATAAGGGAGCTAGCTCTGCTTCTGGGGAAACTAAGTGCTTCAATCCAGGCGGTGTTCCCAGCACCCCTTCATTATCGTCACATCCAAGCAGTCAAAAAGCACACTCTAGCTCTTCTTGGGGGCTACGAGTCCCCAGTGTGCTGGACAGAGGAAGGTCTCGAAGAGCTAAAATGGTGGAGAGACCACCTTTCTGCTTGGAACTGGAGAGCAGTTTTACGAACCCCTCCTCACTTGACAATCGAAACAAATGCTTCCCCGATGGGATGGGGAGCATGTTGTGGAAACTTTCAGACAAGAGGGCTTTGGTCTCAGTCAGAAAGGCTCTTACACATAAATTGTTTAGAACTTCTAGCGGGCGGTTTTGCCCTAAAGTCATTCCTAAAAAACAAGTACAACATCCATGTAAAGTTAATGATGGACAATACAACAGCAATAAGTTATATAAACAAGATGGGTGGGCCCACATCACTGATCTTGTCAAGCCTAGCCTTCGACCTTTGGCAATGGTGTCTTAATCGGTCTATCAGAGTCGAAGCTCACCGCTTGCCGGGGCGGCTAAAGTTTGTGGCCGATTTCGAATCCCGAGCTCATCCAGATTCCAGCGACTGGAAACTGGAACCATCCATCTTTCAAGGGATCAACAACAAATGGGACCCCTTCACAATAGATCTTTTTGAAAGCAGACTGACAACAAAACTATCCAGGTTTATGAGTCGGAAGCCAGATCCTGAGGCAGAGGCAATGGATGCCTTTACACTGGATTGGAGCCAGCTCAAGGACTATGCATTTCCACCATTTGCCCTGATAGGGCGGTGTCTAAAGCAAGTTCTTTGTCAGTCAGTCTCTCAGTTGACAAATGTGACTCCTGTGTGGGAAACCCAACCATGGTACCCCTTGTTGTTAGAAATGACAATAGACAATCCCCTATTTCTCCCATCGTTCCCAAGGCTACTGAGCCGAGAGAACGAGTTGCACCCTCTCGCCCACCTTCAACTAGCCGCATGGCTAGTCTCAGGAGTCGATATGAAGGTACAACAGTTTCACTGCCAGCTCAAAGACTGCTCCGGGCTGCATGAAGAGCCAGGACAGAAAAAACTTATTCTTCAGCTTGGAGAAAGTGGAACTGTTGGTGTCGTGAACAACAAGTCAATCCCCTTTCAGCATCTTTAGGTTCAGTTTTAAACTTCCTAGCCAGTCACTTTGAGGCAGGCCTGGAGTATCGTACTCTAAACGTGTATCGTTCAGCTTCGTCTGCGACACACCCACAAATTGAAGGTTACAATGTTGGGGAACATCCCCTGGTAGTTCAGCTTCTAAAAGGGATTTTCAATTCCCGTCCACCAGTACCCAGATACACAACTACATGGGATGTTAACATAGTTACGAGTTGTTTGGAAGGTCTGGGTTCGAATGCGCAGCTATCGTTAAAGCAACTTAGTAAAAAATTGGCATTTTTGCTTGCGATTACTTCTGCAGAATGGGGGCTCTGAATTAATTTCCCAAGATTTACGTTTTAGACGATTTCATCCAGAAGGTGGTTCTTTTAATCTCCCAGAACTTACTAAAGGGGTTCGGTTTGGAAAACCCTTGAAGACCTCCTTTCACTCTAGTTTCCCAGAAAATGAGTTGCTCTGCCCACGCTCGTGTCTTAAAGAATATGAAAGGCGAACCCAGGCTTTTAGGCCAGAATCAGTGACTGCTCCAAACAGGTTATTTCTCTCTGTGAATAACCCTCATAAGCCTGTAAGTTCTGCTACCCTGTCTCACTGGGTTAAGAACTGTCTTTTGGAAGCTGGAATTGATAACAAAGTATTCAGGGCTCACTCCACTCGTGGAGCAGCTACTCCTGCAGCGCTGAGAGCAGGAATCTCTATTCCAGAAATAGTTCGTCTAGCTGATTGGACAAATGAGTCCACTTTCAAAAAGTTTTATTATCGTCCCGTTTGGAATGCTAGTGTCGGCCGCTCTGTCTTAGCTAGTGCTGCAGTTGAACCGAGTTCTTGAAGCTTTGAACATACATTGTTATATCGAGACGGGTATTGTGATGTACAGTTGGAGATTATGCCAAGGCTGCTTGTAGCCTGAAGTATAATTATAATTGTACGAATAATAGGAGGCGAGATATAACAATGTACCTCCCTCCCGCCACTCTCCATTTATGCATTTATAATTTTGATGTTCTAATTTCTTTACAGATTGTTACCAGGTGTTAGGCTCCACAAAAAGGCGAGGTTTCTAAGGGATGCCGGCAGATATAGCAGGGTGGTCTCGTTTTGAAATTAAGCTGTTTATTTATAGTTGTAAGCTTTAAAACGCTGTCATTGAAGCAAAAATGAGGGCATTTACGTTGTTATATCTCGCCTCCTATTATTCCTACAATTATAATTATACTTCAGGCTGCAAGCAGCCTTGGCGTAATCTCCAATTATTATTTCAAGATGTATAACCCTATACTGATAGGTAGAGATTTTTTAGCCCTTGAATAACCAGATTTTTTTTAAATTTTCTCGTAAACCATAAAACTAGGATGTCATTGTCTGTTGTTTGTAAAATCAGTAGAAATACTTACAAGGAATCAATGGAACATGACATGTTTAATAAAACATGCATGACAACCCATGAAAGAGTGTGGTCCTGGTTTGAGTTGCACTATGAGAATAAGGAATACATTATGTGACTTAAAAAGGCACAATCCTATGTTATTCTGGAGTATTGTTTGATAAAATTGCTAAACTTGATTGGTGAACTCTCTTCATTGGTGCTTGGTTGCAATAAGTGCTTAAGTTCTTAAAAAGAGGAATGCTAGGTAAATGGCAGCAAATTTCATTTTGGACTCCTGAAAATTGCTAATAGTCTTATCCAAATGACTGCATGATTGATTTGGTTGTGATTTTCCCGTTTAAGTATGTTTGATTAGATTAATTATTTTGATACTACTGATACTCATAATCTTCAAGTTGATTTGGTAAATTCTGTGTTATTCATACAAGTTATATTGCCAAATTTAGTTTGTATTTTGGTTTAAGCTCATATGAGAACAGAACCCCTCAAAGAAGAGGATGTAACGGTAAGTAGCAGCTATCTTCAAAATGTAATAGCTAGTTCTTATGTGCTCAGAAGTATAGAAGAGTTAATTTACATTTCTGTGGTGCATTTCTAAAGTTGCCTTAGTTCTGTTACCCTCCCCCTCACCAACATATCCAGCCTCACTAGCCTCACCAACCTTACCAATCTTGCTAACCTCACCAACCTTACCAATCTCATCAACCTTACCAACCTCACCTACCTCACTAACCTCACCAACCTCATTAGCCTCGCCGCAACCCCAGGACCTATAATATAAGTTTACCTCACCAACTAAAGCAGCCCCACCATCCAGCAACACTGAATGTCACCCTCCCAACCAACCTCACCAGCCTCCTACTAACCCCACCAAACTCATCCAATAGACACAGGTAACCCCGACAGCTTCAACAGAACATCACCATTAACCAACCAACCCTGCTACCCTCACCAACCAAACCTAAATTACTAACTTCAACAACCTCACCAGCCTCACTCTAACCTTGGCACTATAATTAAGCAAACTACCCTCATCAACCTTAAACAAAGCTCACTAACCTCACCAAACTCACAAGCGTCACCAGGACCTCAACAACCTGATAAACCACGCTACCCTCACCAATTTCACTGATCTCACTGACCTAAAAACATCACAATCCCCACCAACCACATCAACCACCGCATCAAAAACCTCTTTAACACCCTCTTCACCAACATCTCTGTCCTTAATAACCTCATCAACCCTACCAAATCCACCAATTTCACTTACCCCACCAACCTCACTAAGGAACACAACATTCCCACTAACTTACCAACTTCACCGACCTATGCAATCTTGCCAGCCACACCAACCTTATCAACCTAAACAAGCAAACCAACCTGCCCAACATAACCAAGCTTACTAACCTTACCAATTTTATCAAGCTTACCAACCTATCAGCCTCACCAACTCTACCAACCTCACCATCCTTATCAACCTCATCAACTCTACCAACCTCACCAACCTCATCAACTTCATCAACTTTACTAACCTTACAAACTTTACCAAGCTTACCAACCTTATCTACCTCCTCAACTCTGCTAACCTCACCAACCTTATCAACCTCATCAACTCTACCAACATCCCCAACCCCCTCAACCTCATGAACTCTACCAACCTCATCAACCTTATCAGCCCCATCAACTCTACCAACCTCACCAACCTTATCAACCTCATTAACTCTACCAACCTCACTAACCTTACCAACCTCATCAACTCTACCAACCTCACCAACCCTATCAACATTAACTCTACCAACATCCCCAGCCCCCTCAACCTCATGAACTCTACCAACCTCACCAACCTTATCAGCCCCATCAACTCTACCAACCTCACCAACCTTATCAACCTCATTAACTCTACCAACCTCACTAACCTTACCAACCTCATCAACTCCACCAACCTCACCACCTTATCAACTTTATCAACTGTACCAACATCACCAACCTTATCAACCTCATTTACTCTACCAACCTCATCAATTCTAACAACCTCACCAGACTTATCAACCTCATCAGCTCTACCAACCTCACCAACTTTATCAACCTCATCAACTCTACCAACCTCACCAACCTTATCAACCTCATTAACGCTACCAAACTTACCAACCTCATCAATTTTAACAACCTTATCAACCTCATCAACTTTACCAACCTCGCCAACCTTATCAACCTCATCAACTCTACCAACATCACCAACCTTGTCAACCTCATCAACTCTACCAACCTCACTAACCTCATCAACCCCACCAACATCACCAACCTTATCAACCTCATCAACTCTACCAACCTCACCAACTTTATCAACCTCATCAACTCTACCAACATCACCAACTTTATCAACTTCATCAACTCTACCAACATCACCAACCTTATCGGCCTCATCAACTCTACCAACCTCGCCAACCTTATCAACCTCATCAACTCTACCAACTTCACCAACCTTATCAACCTAATTAACTCTATCAACCTCACCAACCTTACCAACCTCATCAACTCTATCAACCTCACCAACCTTATCAACTTTATTAACTCTAACAACAACAAACATATGAAACATATGTGTGAACTGCGGTTATGAGACGTATATGAGAACGATCCTTCGCAGTAAAGCACTATTTGAGCAATAGTGAAAATCAGACCTGAAAAAAATTTCAGGCCTGTACGGGATTCGAACCACTGACCTCTGCGATACTAGTGCAGCGCTCTACCAATTGAGCTAACAAGCCAACTGAGAGCAGGCCATCAAATTAATTCGATATAAACCCGTAGATGATAAATCAAACAACAACAAACATATGAAACATATGTGTGAACTGCGGTTATGAGACGTATATGAGAACGATCCTTCGCATATCAAATAGTGCTTTACTGCGAAGGATCGTTCTCATATACGTCTCATAACCGCAGTTCACACATATGTTTCATATGTTTGTTGTTGTTTGATTTATCATCTACGGGTTTATATCGAATTAATTTGATGGCCTGCTCCCAGTTGGCTTGTTAGCTCAATTGGTAGAGCGCTGCACTAGTATCGCAGAGGTCAGTGGTTCGAATCCCGTACAGGCCTGAAATTTTTTTTCAGGTCTGATTTTCACTATTGCTCAAATAGTGCTTTACTGCGAAGGATCGTTCTCATATACGTTTATTAACTCTACCAACCTCCCCAACCTTATCAGCCTCATCAACTCTACCAAGATCACCAACCTTATCAGCCTCATCAACTCTACCAGCCTCACCAACCTTACCAACCTCATCAACTCTACCAACCTCACCAACCTTATCAGCCTCATCAACTCTACCAACCTCACCAACGTTATCAACCTCATCAACTCTACCAATATCACCAACCTTATCAGCCTCATCAACTCTACCAACCTCACCAACCTTACCAACCTCATCTACTCTATCAACCTCACCAACCTTATCAACCTCATTAACTTTACCCACCCCATCAATTCTACCAACCCCACCAGACTTATCAACCTCATCAGCTCTACCAGACTCACCAACCTTATAAACTTTACTAGCTCTACCAACCTCACCAGCCTTATCAACCTCATCAACTCTACCAACATCAACAACCTTATCCGCCTCATCAACTCTACCAACCTCACCAATCTTACCGACCTCATCAACTCTACCAACCTCACCAATCTTTTCAACCTTATTAACTCTACCAACCTCATCATTTCTACCAACCTCACCAGACTTATCAACCTCATCAGCTCTACCAACCTCACCAACCTTGCAAACCTCATCAACTCTATCAATCTCACCGACCTTATCAACTTTTTTAACTCTACCAACCTCACCAGCCTTATCAACCTCATCAACTCTACCAACATCAGCAACCTTATCAGCCTCATCAACTCTACCAAACTCACCAACCTTACCGACCTCGTCAACTCTACCAACCTCACCAGACTTATCAACCTCATCAACTCTACCAACCTCACAAACCTTATCAACCTCATCAACTCTACCAACCTCACCAGAATTTTCAACCTCGTCAACTTTACCAACCTCACCAACCTTATCAGCCTCATCAACTCTACCAACCTCGTCAACCTTATCAACCTCATCAACTCTACCAACATCACCAACCTTATCAGCCTCATCAACTCTACCAACCTCACCAACTTTACCAACGTCATCAACTCTATCAACCTCACCAACTTTATCAACCTTATTAACTCTACCAACCTCATCAATTCTACAAACCTCACCAGACTTATCAACCTTATTAGCTCTACCAACCTCAGCAACCTTACCAACCTCATCAACTCTACCAGCCTCACCAACCTTATCAACTTCGTTAACTCTACCAACCTCACCAGCCTTATCAACCTCATCAACTCTACCAACATCACCAACCTTCTCAGCCTCATGAACTCTATCAACCTAACCAACCTCATCAACTCTACCAACCTCACCTGACTTATCAACCTCATCAACTCTACCAACCTCACCAACCTTACCAACCTCATCAGCCTTACCAGCCTTGCGAGCTTTACCAAGCTCACTAAGCTCACCAACCTTACCAAGCTCACCAAAATTACCAACCTGACCAACTTTGCCCACTTCACCACGATGATCAGCAACACAGTTGGTAACAGGCTGGAGGAAAAAACCTTGCCAATGAGGTCAACAGTGACATGCCAACCCTTAACCCCACAGTAAAGCGGTATGCCATCATGAAATAAGCTAAAGGGATCTGACCGACTTGAGCTGCAGTTCCAACAAACAAATCGACCCAATATCAACATTCTGGCCATTCACCGCAGGCTTGCCAGCCAGGCTGACCTGGTTGACAAAACTAACTTAAATGAGCTGACCCTTCTGTTAAGCTGACAAACCCTATCTACCTGACCAACCAGACTAAACAGCCTTCGTTTATCAATAAAGTTGGTACTGTTTATATAATTTGTCGCAATGACTGTGCAATTGCATGGGTGTTTGATTTTAAATTTGCGATTTTCTTTGATTTCTGGACCTGGGGAAGTTTCATCCAAAGGACTTGAAAACTGATCAAAATAATGAAAAGGACGAGGGATGTCGATCAACAAACTAATCTTGGGAGGAAAACGTGGACTGTGATCAACTTGGTGATTCACCTGAGCCAGGAAATGAGGTAAAATCTTTGGTAACAATAGAGTGCTGCTCGTCTATGATAACGAAGAAAAGATTGTTTATCGTAATTTGCATTCCTCGGCCTTAAACGGAGGTTCTTGTGCCAAGGCTACTTAGTGGTCATTTCTCGGTGATAATGCTTGAATTCTCATTCTTACTTGATGGCAAACCCATGTGCTTCCTCTAACCAGACCTACGGATTAAATGTTATTCCTTTCTCCTAGGAATGTGAGGATGTTGAAATGGATTGTGATCCGCTTGAGGGTGAACTCATAGTATTGAAGGAGGTAAATATATATACCACTGCGGACGACATTCTATGATTTTCCTAATACGTTTTGAAATGGTATTCAGTTTGGAAGAGGAAGCTATCTTCTTTGTACAAGTAACTGTGACTAGTCATAGCGTATTATCTACCAATGGAATCATGGAAGCATGGCTAACGTTATATAACATGTTTTCTTTGTTCTCGCCAAAATGACTTCCAGTTTTAAAGATTTTGTCCGCTAGTGTTTATGCTTACTGTGAAGCCAGTCAACATGTTATCGTTGTGTCATTTTTAAGTAAGTGGCTTTTCGTAAAGCGACCGACGCCTTGAGGTGGACAACTACCCAGAAACGGTATGCACTTTTTGGGTGCTTTTACTTTGGATTGAGGAAGTAAAGGCCTTGTAAAGTTACGCTGGAGTAGTTAACGAACAGAAATGTTTTCGCTGAATTGACTTTTAGTGAAGTTTCATGCCAACGTTTTTAGTTTCACACTGTCTAGTGTGTCGAAAAGTTTAGGTTTTGTGACTTTGTCCTAACAAAGAAACTAGTTAGACAGGTGCCTTCAAAACTTGGACTTCGTAAAAACGTCATCCCAATAAATTCTTAATTATCAAAACGATATGACTTTAGTCAGCAACTGCGCCCAGTCTGTTTTGGTCTCTTACTGAACGGAGAATTTGTAAACTTCTATTAAAAAGTAATTGTGTTTAGAGGGAAAGAATTGTTTGTTGTAGCTGTTTTTAATTGCCTTGTCTTGTACTTATTTCTTGCTTTTTTCTTCATTAGTGTGAGTCTGTGCAAACGTAACGCGTGATAATGTGTTTACTTTCATAGGGCCTCACCAGCGAATCATTGCATATTCATGTGGTGTCTTGCAGCCATTCAGAAGGCCTTCAGCACTCTATGGATGGCGTTAACCACCATTTTCACAAAAGGAGCAGATAAAAACGAGAACAGCCAAGTTTAATGCCAATGTCATCATGAAGGAAAGTGTATGTGTATGAGGAACTTTGAGAGAAGACTTACCTTGAAAATATGCTACCCCAGTCGAAAGAAATGAGAGATTGTGGAGAGAAAGTGGACGTAAAAAAAGGCCATCACGCGTCGAGCTTCAGGAAAGTAAACAGTTTTGAAGGAACAATGGAAGGAGGATGACGCAGAACGAGTCGGGATTCAAACAGATGGGTGATCATGACGAGAAGATAGAACAGAAGGTAGCCCAGTACGACTCGGCGATGAATGAGGTGAGGAAAAGTTCAGAGAAGACGGAGAAGCAAGTGACGCAATTAGACCCTCAGTTAAATGATTTAGGTTACCTTGGAGAGACGATAAATAAGGAAATTACCAAGCGCGATTGGCAAGATAAAGACATGGAAAATCGTGTAGAGAAGATTAAGAAAATGGCCCAGCCTGATTTGCTGTTACAAGAGATGAATGATCGTGGAGGGATGAAGAGGAGTAAAACTGACCAATTTGACTCGCAACTGCATCAGATGGATAGCGTTGGAGAGAAGACTAAGAAGGAAAGGATCCTTTACGACCCCCAGTTGGAACAGATGGGTAATCTTGAAGAGATCGTGAAGAAAAAAACTCCCCAACCCGACTTGCGCTTGCACTTAATGGATAATCGTGGAAAGATCGTAAAGAGGAAAAATGCCCAATTCGACTTGCAATTTAAAGAGAATGGTGATCTTGAGGGGATGATAACGAAGAAAATGGCTCACCGCGATTTGCAGCCAAAGAAAATGGATTATCCTGAAGAGACGATGGAGGAAATGGCCCATCGTGATTCGCCGTTACACGATGGCAACTCGCACGTGTACAAGATGGATTATCATAGAAAAATCGTAAAGCAGAAAACTACCCAATTCGACTCATAATTGCTAGAGATCGATGAATGAATGAAAGCCTTTATTTAAAGAGGGTACCACTTAATAGCCAGCGGCTAATAAACTTGTGGCCCTCACAGACTACACAACTATAGAAAATCAGATAAATATGTAAGCTAAAATATGTAAACATTTTAAATAAGCATTTAAAATAATAAAAGATTCAATTAAGAAGATGTTATTAAATAGTAAAATGATGTAAACATTGTTGTACCTTAAAAATCTTGGCAAACATGTTCTTTTTAAAACATGCTATAGAATCTAGTTTCCTAATTTCAATAGGTATACTATTCCACAGTCTTGTAGCCGAAACAGCGAAAGAGCGTCCTCCCTCTGATTCTCTTTTGTATTTAGGACAAACAGCATTAATGCTTGAATATCTAGTGTTGCGGGAGTGCCGCTTATTATTCAAAATTAAGTGTTCATTTAGATAATTCGGCAAACGCCCATTAATTCGCTTATACATCATTATGCATTTATCTATCTTATGTTGCTCATAAAACGAAATCCAACCTAGGTTGTTAAACAAAGCAACTGATGGTGTCGTGCGATCGGCTAAAGAAATAGCTTGTGCCGCACGTTTTTGCAATCTTAAGACCCTATAAACCGACTCTTTGTCGCAATTTTCCCAAACCACGTTAGCGTAAGACATAACAGGGCGAATAATGCTATTATAAAACTGAAGTCGCTGTTTAAGAGGTAAACAGGCTCCAATCTTACGCAGTATTGCGATTCTAGAGGACATCTTTTTACATACTTTCTCAATATGTTCATTAAATGACAATTTGCTGTCAATTCCTACTCCTAATAAAGTAGCACAATCCACATTATTGAGCTGTTTTCCGTTTACAGCAACAACTATGTCACTTCCATTTATGTCAGCCACACATCTTTTCCCAGTGATCGTGAGTACTTTAGTCTTGTCTTCATTTAATGGGAGCCTATTTGCTGAAGCCTATAATTGAATTTCAGAGACAGACTTATTTAGTGATGAACTTAAGTTGGCTAAGATTTGCACATCCGCAAAAGCGTTGACAGTCGTATCGTCTGCGTAAAGGTCCAACTGAACACTTGTATACAAGGAAAAATCGTTAATAAACAAAATGAAAAATAAAGGACCTAAAATACTGCCCTGAGGGACTCCATGCAACATCAAAGCTTCGTTTGACTCACTCCCATTTACAAGGACAATTTGCTTCCGATCCGACAAATAAGAGTGACACCAGGCAAGCTCCCGGTTGACTATACCATACAGCTCCAACTTGCGCAACAATAGCTTATGGTCCACCATGTCGAAAGCCTTTCGATAATCGACCAGGACCATGCCGTATACATGATTGTTATCTAAGCCGAACAAAAGCTCGTCAACTACCTTAATTAGAGCAGTATACTGTACAGGACAGTATACTGTACTGTATACTGTATACTGTATACAGTACTGTGTACTGTATACTGTGTACTGTATACAGTATACTGTACAGTAGGACAGTATACTGTACTGTCGGTACTGTACATCCCACGAAACCCAGACTGTCTAGAATACAACAAGTTATTATCCATAAGAAAAGCATATAAAGAGTTGTGCATATGACGTTTGATTACTTTTGAGACCACTGGTAGCACAGAAATCGGGCGATAATTAGACGGGTCACTGGCTGCACCCTGTTTGAACAGTGGTGTCACGTTAGCGGTTTTCCAACGAGTAGGAAACGTTCCTGTGGAAAATGATATGTTGATAAGCCTTGCTTGGAGCTAGAATAGGAGCCTTGTGAGGACTGATCCCCTTTATAATCTAGAGCACCTGAGCATTGGTTATGTCTGGAACAGAGATAATCCTAAAGAGCAGATGAAGAAGAAAATGGCCCAGCACGATTCACCAGTGAAAGACACAGATAATCGTGGAGTGATCTCCATGAACAAAATGGCCTTACACGACTCGCAACTGCAAGAGATGGATAATCTTCGAGAAAAGATGAGAAAGAAAACCGCCCAATCCGACTCGCAATTGCAAAAGATCAATAATTTTGAAGAGATGATGCTGAAGAACATGGCTCATTACTACACGCAATTTGACAAAATGAATGATCGTCTTGAGAAGTTGGAGAAAATGGCCCAGTACGATTTGCGAATGAAAGAAATGGAAATTCTTGGAGAGATGATAAAAAAGGAAATGGACCATTTCATCTCACAATTGGAAGAAATGGATATTCGTAGAGGAAATGTGGAAAGGAGAGTGGCAAAGCAAATGGAAGAATTGAATAATCGAGTAGAGAAGATGGAGACTGATATTATCCAGCATGATTCAAAATTTGACGAAATGGGCCGTTGAGAGAGAAGGATGGAGATCGAAATACGTACACAGGCAGAGAATACAGCCGTTCATCAGCATCACCTTACAGTTCTACAGCAGCACTTTGAAGATTTAAAAACTCGTATGTTAGATAAGTTAGATGGTCTGATTGTCGAAATGGATGCCTTATTCGCAGTTTGCTGTACCAGCTGGACTGTGACGTCATAAGTCATCTTTCCGTGCAACTACCTCTCTTATAGTGAAGAAAGGTCCTGCATAGCTACATAAGTTTTTTTGTGTTATTTTTAATTACTTTTTCTTTTCGGCAAGGCACAAACAGCGTAAACACTTCAATGCTATATTGCGTCAGCAATGATTGAGGTTTAGTGCTTTTTGCTCAAGCTATATGGCGTGCATTAATCAACCAACATATGTACGAAAATGTATCAAATATTACCATGTAAAAAAATCAGCAATGATGGTTTGTCTAGTAGGTCTATGTGAGTAAATAGTTCTTTGACTTAAGGGGTTAAAGCAGAGATGTAAGAATTAGAGGCGTGTAAATGCAGCTAAAAGACTACTCAAGGACTCAAATTGCAACTTGCAACCAGTTTTCATATTGTATAGTTAAGGCACATTGTACAGGAAAATGTAGAAGGGGTTTTTTTTAAGTATTTTCAAATGTCTAGCAATTATTGGAATTAATGGTTGTAATCATGGCGACCTTCAATTAGTTTATATATCAGTACTAATGTATTTGACTGTAAACTTAGTGGCAAGTGCGTCGACTCCATTAATATCTGCATTCATAATTCCGTTTCTCAGTTTAGGTTACTTTTTCAAGAAAAATAAACATTACTGTTAGTTGTGTTGACTTACTTTTTCAAGGAAAGGGAGAAAAAACGTTGATTTCTAATAAACTAATCTTTTTTTAGCAATAATTTCCATAAAATCCTCTACAATACAAAATATTAACAGCGTAAAAAATGATCAAAATAACTCACTTTCGGCTCACATCTATTCCTTTTTTTTATTGTAAAAGTGTCTGAAAAACTATAAATAACGGAGTCAAATCTGAACAGATTCAAAGTTTAATAATCTGATAAGTAAAAGCATATCTAAAACTATACAGAAAAGAGAGATTTGAATGGCAAATCTAGAACCCTATATACAAGGCTGCTAAAATCCATTAAACAATGTCAGTGGCTCCCTTGGCAGCTGCGATTTCAACGTCACAATTATTATAGTCATACGCAGCGCGGCGCTTCACCCGCAATCCTCGAAGGCAAACTAAGGCCGACCGAAGGAGGGCAAAGGATGTCTTTCTAATAAACTAGTCATAATAAAGAGTATGTCGTATTTACTTATAAAGAACTCAGTACAAACTAATTTATCGTTATTTATTCAAGAGAATCCTTATGCCCTGAGTTCTGATACACATGTTGAATGTGACAGCAGTATACTAACTCCCATGAACAAACTTGCAGTGCCTCTCCGTTTTTGTAGTAAGTAGGATGCTTGAAACTTTACTCACCGGGATTTGCAATTTTTTTTTAAGGAATTGTAGATTTGGCATGGGTCAATAGAGTCTAGCTGACAACACGTTTTTTCAAGCTGTACATGCCTTAATTAACAGTTTAAAAATCTGAAAACCTCAGACTAAAACGTCATTGTCCAAAATCTCTCTTTCCTTCAGCTTATCTAGGCTTACTTTGTCATGGTAAAAAATTTTGTTTTTCGGAGGCTGATGGCCAACACCAAGGAGACCCTCACGCCAAGTCTATGCCTAGCCAAAGACAAATAACTTCCTGCTTTGCTCTGGGTTGTTATCGCCTCGGAAACATGTACGATACCTAACGTGCTATTTTCTTATTATCTTCATTTCATCGGGATATTCAATGTGCGAGTTGACATTGGTAAGGTACATGTAACAGCTACTGTAAAACAGTCGTTAGGAATAGGATGTTAAACTTCCATTACTTCGATGACTGTTGTCGTCGATATTGATAGAACCATATTGACGACTTACCAAAATGTTGCTATCAGTAATCTTTAGGAGAAAGCGGGACCCAATCTCAACTTAACACGGCAGGTGATTTGAATAGAACTACATATCTATGGCTAAGGATAAGCATTCGTCGAAGGTTTATCCGTGCACCAATAACCTTGTGTTGTAATGCATTAAAGCAAAAGCAAATTTGTCCTCCTGATTGATTGAAAATGGTACAACATCATGCTTGTATAGTTTGCAACCGGGAAGTAGCATAACAAATGGGTTACATTTCTGTATTATTTGTTTGCAGGGATTTAATCGCGTTGTATTGAGCTATCAGGTATACAGACGTTTATTGAAACCAAATGTTTCTCAATTGCATACATGCAATTGCGTGGTTAAGTGAAACAGTGAGTTTGATGGTGTCGTGGTATTTGATAGTTGTTACTCAGGTTGATGGATCGTCTGGTTTGCGGAATAAGACGTCTGACATAATAGTGACGAACAAGATCAGATTTAAGTTTTAATGATGCTTCGAAAGTCACTTCTTACGCGTTCCCCTTAATCAAAAATGAGAAATACTTTGATTTTTATAATATGAATTATTGAGGATAAAGTGCCTATTTGATTAATATTTTAAAATTATACATGTTCCGGAACTGCGGGAACTGGGGTGAATGGAAGGTCATGAAAACCATCCTTCCTCAGCATGACTTTAAATTTGCATTGCATATTGCAACTAGGCGCATGCTAGACAAACGACAAGTTGGAATGTTGGATAAAAAGCTTCTTGTGAAATCATTGCCAGTTTGTTGTTGTTAAGAAGACAAGCAGTAATCCTTCCAGAAAATGCCTCATTTGCTTTAAATATAACGTAACCATCGCAATTTTATATAGTTCAATTGTTTTCTTCTGAAAACTGATAACCTCTGAGTTAAACCAATTTTCACATCGTTGAGGTTAAGATTGCAATAAATCATCAGTGACCCTACAGCTTGTCTAGATTTACAGGGTCAGTACAGTAAAACAAGAAGACGTTATTTCTAAGAAGGAAACTTGAGCTGGAGTGTCTTGGTAGCTTTTAAAACGAGAGAGAGTCGTTTGCAGCTCTGCAGTCAGCATAAAGAGATAAGTCTTCTACAGTTATAGACCAATCTTTGTAGAAGAAGGTTCAAGGCCCTGTGAAGGCTTTTCCATTTTACATCTATTATTTCTTCTAAACTCAGCTGACAAGCAATGCAGAAACGAGTAACATGGGTCTGTGTATTTGTGCTAAGGAGGGAGAATCTCAGTTAAGAAAAAAGGCTTTTCTCGCATGCTATCGAGCTTTGGAAAACTGACAGAGTCTTAGAGACCATTTGTCAGAACTGTTGAATAACCATAGAGAAAGACAACTATCACATCATATTCAGCTCTGTCACGGTGGGTGATTCTTATTTGCGATTTCGTAGTTGGTACATTTAATACAAGATTTCTCTGAGTCGTAGGCAAACTTGAACGTGTAAAATGCGGAGGTCGACCACAAACGTTTTTTTCACTTTATACAACAAACTTCCCGTTCACTCCGTACCTCGGCAAAGGCATGTTTCAGTAGGACCCAATCAATGAATAAAGTTAGGTTGATTTTAGAACTTCGATCGTCATGCTTCGTAGTACTTGAATCGAGATTGAGAAAACATCTTTGGGAGCCTTGCAAGCGACCCACTTTGGTGAAAACTGAGCAATCTCGTAAGAGCGAAGGTTGAATTGACTCCTTAGAATTAGAAAAAGGAAGTATAGGTCGTAAAATTTATCGTAATGATGCATTCGAATTGCATTATTCGTCGTTTTTCGATTTGCAAAAGCAATATTTTATATATTAAGTAAACCCTTGCCTGACTGATTTGTCGCCGTAACATGTGACAAATTTAAACTGACTGAAAAAAACCCTAATTTTACCCTTCAAAACAAGAGCACGACTTGGGTGTTGGACTCACAAGGGAAACGAATAACCAAAGCTTAATTAGGGGAATCCCCGCGTATTTTCTAACCGATCAAAATGCACGATCGTGACTTGCACCTTTTTTATTGTGCAAATAAAACTAAAAGGATCTAGAGTTTCGTTACAAGAGTATATTTGTATGGTAAAGAGTTCTTTCATACCAGCGAGTCGATCGCATCGTTGGACTTTCCCGCATGCGACTTTCCCGCATGCGACAATCTTTCCAAAGAACCATTAAAGATGATAAAGAAGAAAATGGCTCAGCACGATTCGCAACTGAAAAGAAAGGATAATCCTGAAGACACGATAGAGGAAACGTTAGACGATGACGACTCGTACGTGCACACGATGGATTATCGTAGAAAGATCGTGAAGCAGAAAACTAAAAGATCGACAATCCTGAGGAGCAGACGAAGAAAGAAAATGTCCCAGCGCGATTCGCAAGTAAAAGACACAGATAATCTTGGAGTGATGTTCATCAAAAAAATGGCCTCACACGACTCCCAATTGCAAGAGATGGATAATCTTAGGGAAAAGATGAAAAAGAACACTGCCCAAATCGACTCGCAATTGCAAAAGATCAATAATATTGGAGAGATGATGTTGAAGAAAATGGCTCATTGCCACTCACAATTGGACGAAATGAATGATCGTGTTGAAAATTTGGAGAAGAAAATGGCCCTGTACAATTTGCAAATGAAAGAAATGGAAAGTCTTGGAGAGCTGACTAAAAAAATGGCCCAGCACGATTTGCTATTCATAGAGATGGATAACCGTGCCGAGACGAGGGAGAAGCAAATATCCGAAGTGGACTCGATGGAGTGTCTTGTAGAGATGATAAGAAAGGAAATGGCTCATTTCATCTCACAATTAGAAGAAATGGATATTCGTGGGGGAAATGTGGAAAGGAAAGTGGAAAAGCAAATGGAAGAATTGAATAATCGAGTAGAGAAGATGGAGACTGATATGGTCCAACATGAATTCAAAATTTGACGAAATGGGTCGTCGAGAATGAAGGATGGAGACCGAAATACGTACAGAGGCAGAGAATACAGCCGTTCATCAGCATCACCTTACTGTTCTACATCAGTACTTTGAAGATTTTAAAACTAGTATGCTAAATAAGTTAGATGGTCTGATTGTCGAAATGGATGCCTTATTCGCAATGTTTGCTGTACCAACTGGACTGTGATGTCATGAGTTACCTCTCTGTGCAACTACCTCTCTTGTAGTGAAGAAAGGTCCTGCATAACTACCTAAGTTTCTTTGTGTTCTTTAAGTACTTTTTCTTTTCGACAAGGCACAAACAGTGTAAGTATTTCAATGTAATAACGCGTCAGCAATGATTGAAATTTAGTGCTCTTTGCTCAAGCCTTAGGGCGTGCACTGAACAAACAATATTTATATGAAAATGGGTCAAATGTTGCTATGCAAAGAGATCAATAATGATGGTTTGTCAGTTAGGTCTATGTGAATAAATAGTTCATTGACTTAAGGGGTTAAAGCGGAGATGTGAGAGTTAGAGGCGTGTAAACGCAGCGAAAAGACAACTCAGGGACTCAAATTGCAACTTGCACCATTTTCACATTGTACAGTTTTCACGCATTGTACACGAAAATGTAGAAGGGTTTTGTTGAGTATTTTCAAAGATCTAGCAATTATTGGAATTAATGGTTTCAATTAGTTTCTACGTCAGTGCTAGTTTATTTCACTGTAAAGTTAGTGACAAGTACGTCTCCATTAATATCTTCATTCATCATTTAGTTTCTCAGTTTTAGGTTACTTGTACAAGAAAAATAAACATTATGGTTAGTTGTGTAATGTGACTTGCTTTTGCAAGGAAAGGAGGGAAAAGACATTGTTGATTTCTAATAAACTAGTCATAATAAAGAGTATGTCATATTTACTTAGAATTAATTTAGTACAAACTAAGTTAATCGTTATTAATTCAAGAGAATCCTTATGCCTGGAGTTCTCATATACAAGTTAAATGTGACGGCAGTATACTAACTCCTATGAACAAACTTGCAGTACCTCACAGTTTTTGTAATACGTAGGATGCACGAAACTTTACTCATCGGGAGGTGCAATTCTTTTTAAGGAGTTCCAGATTCGGCATGGGTCAATGGAGTCTGGCAGACACCACGTTTTCAAACAACAACATTTATTTATACCAACAAGAAGAAATAAGAAATACATAGATTTTGAAACTTAAGAGTAAGGTATTAGCTGTCTATAATAACCATGAGGGCTAGGAAAATTAGGCAGCTATCTATGAAATACAAATTAGAAAAGATTACGGTCATGAAATGAAAGCTTCGTAGTCCACGACTGAGATGTACTTGTTTTCGCCTGGGAATATCCTGAAGCTGAAAAATGGAAAGGAAAAAAAAGTGTTTCGATCTGTAGCCACTGTTTTATTGTTCAGGTGACGAATATATACTTCATGGAAAGTCTCTCATGATATTTACGCAAGAGTTGGTAGTATCGGAAATCGAAGGAGTAAGATTTCTGATATAAACCATAAACAACATATTGACAGACTTTACATGGTGAATTTATGTTTATTACCTACGTGCGATGATTCAAATCTTGTTCAATGACAATTCATTGTTGAACAGTTTTAATTTAAAATCTCATAAATCAATCACGAAAGATATAAACCATAAAAATGCTTTGCCGATGGAAATGATGCAAAACTACGGAAAGAAAATGAAAAATATCAAACACCTCAGTCTCTATACTTAAAAAAGGACATCTTAAGCTTGAGAGCTCATAATCCACTACAGGCCATTCGCTCACGAAAGCGTACTCTCTACCTTGTAGTAACTCCTCCATATTTAAATTAAAAGACGTATTAATATTCTGCTGAAAAGAACATATAGTGATACCGAGACAAAAATTGATGTTCTTCAAAATCAAACTTTATGCCGACAATTAAAGTTTAGATCCTAAACAAAAAGAAAAAATACAATTCAGACTTTCCACGGCAAGCAATGTCCCAGAAAAATTTGACTAAAACTCGCTGAACTTTGTCCGCCATTGCTCAAACTACAACAACTGAGCCAATGATATTTTTCAGCGTTTTCGCCCATTGAGAAATAATGTTATCCCTTTCGTCGAAGCTCTGTCGAAGTAGATGAGGGAATTCATCGATCTTGCTCGAAAAACGTCGCGGTTCTTCATTTTAACCGATATTAATAATAATAATAATAATATTAATAATAATAATAACAATAATGATAGTGATAATGATAATGATAATGATAATAATAACAACAACAATAATAATAATAAGCTTTATTTAACTAGGGAACACCATTCAGCAGTCTGTTCTCCCAGGTGTCCTAATGGTACAGTCGAACCTCGATTATCCAGACCACTGGGGACTCGCCCGACTAGTCCGGATAATCGAGAGTCCGGGTAATCGAAAATATGAATATTAATGAGTTAACACTAAATACATTTGTAAACCGTAACATTTAATCGAGAATCATGCAAGAATGAACCACAATCACAAGCCATTTCTGACTACAATTTACTACTGTACGTGTTGTGCTCGTTTAAGATCACTCGGGCAATAACCTTGCCCAAAATTGTCTTTTGATGCGAAACAAATTCAGTTCTGACTGGAATTTTATAACTCAGTTCGGCGTATAATAGCTTTCCTACGGATAATAAATGTGACTAAGTAATATTCATGAAAAAAGGGGACCAGAAAAGCTAGCCCGGATAATCGAGAAATCCGGTTAATCGAGGTCCGGATAATCGAGGTTTGACTGTACTGTTTCTTTCGATGAGGGGTCCATGGATAATTGTTGTAGTGTTGAGGAAAAATATTGGATATTTCGCGCTCCTTACGACGAAGAAGTAGAACCCCGCGCAGCCGAGGAAGAGGCCTTCGCTTAGAGGACACAGGCGGCCGAAGTGTACTGTGTGATTTTGGTGTCTAAAGTTCATAAACAACAATACCTAACATATTAAGATCGAGTTTTAAGCATAAGTGTGGGCCGTTAAAAAAGGAAAAACAACGAAAAAATTAAGAAAAAATTAAAAAGGATAATGAAAGCTGTGAAGTCTCCTTACCTTTTTTCCGTTGCCGCTTTGTTGCCAACAGTCGTTTTAACGCTGTTTTGGCGACTTTCTTTGTAACGCGTGCGGTTTTACCAGTGAACTCTATAGAAGAAAAAATTATAAGAAAATTAAGAAAAAAATTAAAAGGATAATAGAAGCGAGGAATATATCATATGAGATCTCCTTACCTTTTTCCCATAGCTGCTTTGTCGTTTACGGTCCTTTTAACGGTGTTTGGGCGACTTTCTTTATAACGTGTGCGGTGTTACCAGTCAACTGTATATACAGTTGACCAGTTGGCTGTGTACGCAGTTGACCGCTAGCACCACACGCGTTACAAAGAAAGTCGCCAAAACAGCGCTAAAAGGACCGTAAATGACAAAGCAGCTACGGAAAAAAGGTAAGGAGACCTCATACGATATATTCCTCGCTTTTATTATTCTTTTTGATTTTTTAATGTTTTTTTTTTTTTTTTTTATAATTTTCCCTTTTAAACAGTTTACTGGCAACACCGCACGCGTTAAAAAGGAAGTCGCCAAAACAGCGTCACAACGACCGTTGGCAACAAAGCGGCAACGGAAAAAAGTTAACGAACTTTAGACCCCAAAATCACACACAGTACGCTTGGGCCGCCTGTGATGACTGAGGACGGTCTAAACGTGGCTTGTGAAGAAGTGAGGAAGCTAGAGCTTCAAAAGCGGCTTACTGGTGAAGTAGAAGTTCATAATACAAAGTTTAGCATATATGTTCTTAGTTAAGCTTCTGTAGTAGGATAAAAATATTTCTTGAAAGGCTATCTTTATTGTGTTTCAAGGTGACTTCGAGCAGTACTCTTCCAGCCAGTTTACCCATGTTCTTATTTTGCTGGAAGTTCAAATCTTTTCCTTTGTCATACTGTGAGTTAGGCCGTTATGCAACGCTTTCCCAAGCGAAACTGTGGTTTACTATGACTTAGAAGAAGATCAACAGCTTGTCTGTTTCTATGAATTGTTTTAATTATTACTCATTACTTTGAACTCGTGTTTATAAAGCTTTTCGTCTTCCGAAAAAAAATCAGAATGCTAAGAAAATTTTATGAAGTAGTGCTCCTCTAATTTTCATGAACAAAAGTATTTTGTCTACACTGATACCATGACACCCAGGAATTGTGAACTCTAGAAATTCAAGTTTTTATCTAATGTCCTAGCCGGTATTTCCTGAATTTTGTGTCGGACACTATCCTGCTGTCCTATGAGAATCGAATCAAAGTGGTTTTGGCTTTTTTGAGTACTAAAGTAATAAGTGATTATTGTAAGCAGTGTGCTCATGTAGTTTGCATAGTTGCATGGTCATATTTACTGCAGATCTGTAGTTTTCCACCTGCTCTACCCCTAGCTGGGCCAGGTGGTCTGGCTTCTATTAAGGTATTAACTCAGATTCCAAAAATAGAGTCTGAGCACATATGATCCACATAAGATTTTACAGGGCAGTCTTTATGCAAGTCTGTATGCACTATGCACTTTGCAAAAAGCAAAACTTCAACATAGTTAAATGCTACCCTGGCATTTCTTAGCATTAAATGCTACCCTGGCTTTTCTTAGCATTTCCTCTACATCCTTGTACTTTGGGTGAGTTACCCAAAGACCTAGTTGGCCTTGATTATTCACCTTTTTTTTTTTCCCTTCGAAGATTATAGTTGAAATGAAGGGCTGCCAGCCACAGGATTGATATCCAGTAGAAAACATAGATTGAACTAACCCATATTCAGCGCAACAATTCAGAATAAGTAATTGACCACTAAATTGCTTTTAGAACCAAGAATTAGAAAACAGAATAATATAGTATACAGGAAATATAAGTAAATTGATGTACATATTCCAACTTTTCCTTTTTGAAACTGTCAGTTGAACCGTGCCATGCATATCACGAAGGAGCCAATTTGACCTTCCCTCAGAAATATAATTACGAGTGATAGTGTTTCATTTAGTTAAGTATTCAGTCAGTAAAAATATTCCTGGTGCTTTGCTGTTTCTTTACAGTGAAATTAACCACCTGCACCGTGCTCAATATGAAATTTCATAAACCTGCTGAGTATAGGTATGTTTTGGTCAATATCTTTGGTGCAAATTGATTTACCACAGTTTGGTAGCCCTCTGGAAAGCTTTTCTTCACAGCTTCAAAGGCCTTTTCCATGGCTTTAATGTCAGGCGTGGTTAAGTTAGAGAAGTACACAACTGTTCATACACATAGAACAATATAGAGCTATTGATATTCATTGATTAAACTATATTAATGCAGTAATCCGCGTTGCCCACAAACCCATCACCACACTACGTCAGTTACTAACCAACGTTAAAGACAAAGACGAACCGAGGAACAGACAGGGAACGATTTATAAGATCAATTGTTCCGACTGCCAAGCCTCCTACATCGGTGAGACTGGCAGAAACCTCACAACAAGACTGACTGAACACAGACGGGCGACGAGGAAAGGTGATGTCAGCAATCACATTGCTGAACACCATCGACTTACCAACCACAACATTGACTGGGACTCTGCGCAATGCCTAACCTACAGCACTGACTATTTTCAACGACTGACTCTGGAAAGCTGGTTTACTAACTTAGAACAGACTCCCCTAAACAGATGTCAACAACTACCCGCCCCATACAAACGACTCATTCACGACATAAACATCACAAACGACCGAAAAAGAACAACCTAGCTTTACCGACAGACCGAAACAGACCAATCACGAACGACTTACGTCACTTGAGTCTTACAGCCAATAACATCACGGCAAAACCAACCGATCATTTCACACGAACTGGAATAAGAACATTCTACTGACAACAATCACTCACTTGACTCTGATGATGACTTCCGCACAGGTTGTCGAAACGTCAGTCACTGCCACCGACAACAGTCCTTCTCAGGACTACACTCACCCAGACGATCAGACTACACCTTCACAAACTATATTAATGCAATTTTTAAAGGAAAGCTAAGACTTAATTCCAGCAGAACAAATTCTTCGTGTTTAGATTTTACATGCCAGATTATACGTGTAAGAGAATGAATGAACAGATAACTAAGAAAATCAAATACACTTAACTCACGAAAAGTTCAATCGTTTCATTTTTTTCATTCAAATTTCCGAAACATCAGCGAAAGATGGACGCAGCAATAATAAGTATTATTACACGACTCGGGCAGTCAGAGGGCCAATAACTAAAATCAACCAATCAAAATGCTCTATTGCCGGTCAATATTCTCTCAGTATTGCACCGGGCACTGTTCCGAATGGTCCCGAATGATACCGCACTTGTGTCCCTTTGAACTTCAGTCGTATAATAAATCTCTTATTAACCAAGTTTGCTGGGGACCGTACTGGAAGAATATCGGCCCTCGGTCTTTTTTGTACGGACCTCGCTGCGCTCGGTTCGTACTGTCGAGACCTCGGGCCGATATTCTCCCAGTACGGCCCTCGCGCTTGGTTAATAAGATACTATGAACGTCTTGTACATAGACTAAAGCCTTTTCGAGAATTTTGAAGAATATTCGTGTAAACTTTCTATAGCATTCTTTTACTGAAAAGTTCGTTGTCGTTATAACAAGGCAAAAACTATATTTAGCGTATCGTAAATGTGTTCCGTCGGCACTTTCTTGGTCCTTTGTAACAAAGTATAAAGGTGAAGTTAAGATTGCTTGCACACAGAGATAGAGCACTACATTAAGAGCTGTATAAATGTGATTGTGAGCAATTTTTCAGAGGTGGCATAAGCATAACTGAGGGTTTCTAAAGTTTGGGAGACACGTGATACAGTAAGTCGTTACTGAATTTTACAACGTTAATGCTTGTGGAAAAAAACTTAATTTTGTCAAGAGTGCATGATCTGCTCTGATCTGCCAATAACAGACAAACTTCTAAAACTATTTCAATGCGTAAACGTTTAAAGAAGTGTTGGATGTAGTTTTATGGTCGTTGATCTAGAATGTGTTTTAGTATCATTTAGGTTATTCGGATGATAAAGATAAAAGCAAGCTGATGATAACGAATATGGTAAAAAGGTCGATTTTTTTGCAATTGTAACATGTTATATTGAAATCAAGATACTAAACCTTTTATTCTACAACCTTCTTTGAAAAAAAGTGCTACTTCTGCATAGTAGAGAAAGTTTTTGGTGCTGGTGGCACAATCACATAACCGTCTATTATTTGCAATCATAAGCTGTAAGATTCAACGTCTCCGGAAATAACTCGGCATAGTTGAAAGCAACTTTTTGTTTATATTTGATGACTTTGCACCTTCGAGCTTTGTTTCATAACTAGAAATCCATTACCGTCACGTGCCAATCAGTTTCTTCGAAGTATCTATAACTCCTCTCCCAGCTCAGATGCTGTGCTATCGTCCTTTCATTACTCATTGAAAGGAAACAGATGAAAAAATCAAAGAAAAACAAGGAGAGTCAGCCAAGCATATCATTCTTCGTCACAATCATTCATTGACGTACTCTTAACGCACCCTTGAAGTTTAAGCGCTAAGAAACATTGTGACAAATTAATTAGTTGCTGCGAAGTCTCTGTGTGGATAAAATTTTTCTTTTGAGAGATTAAAAGAGAGAATAATAATAATAATAATAAAAATAATAATAAAAACATTTAGGTGTGAGGGGGGGTTCGAACCTCTGTCTTCTTTCACTGATTAACGTAGTAACACCGCAAAAGTTCAAAGTGTGCTGGTCACGCGTGACAAACATTTATTGAATCAATTTCATCATTTCCTTCGTATAAAAGGTTTTTTCTGTTGTTTCTTTTACATAGCTAACATTTAAAAAATCTTCTTCCTTTCCTATACATTTCCCTTACATTTGTATTTATTCATTATGGAGGTGAGTTCAAGAGGAAAGTTGTAAAAATAGATCACTTTAATTTAAATAAATCGACGTCATTCTGGCATTGTTGCGTAGCCGCTCTCGAATCTATTCTTGACATTATTAGTTGCTTTGTCCCGTTACACCGCGGTGATTCTGGGTAAAGTCCGTACACCGGCTATCTAGAACAGCCAAGGTACCGCACACGTTTGTTATGCGTAGACGCCATCAGCGTTTGTATAGGAAAGAGCATGATTTCGATCACTAATCCGGTCTGTGTGATGTCAAAAATATGACAAAATTTGGAAAAGAAACTAGATACAAGTAAGCGCACGCACATGACACTTACCGCCCCCTTACACAGGCATGGCGGGTCAACGTGGCTAGTGATAATCAATCACGTTTGAGTAAAGTTTTCAATACACTGTTGTGCGCACGTGCTACAACCAACACCTGGATCTAACCAATGAAGGAACAGTTTATGAAAGATATGTCCTTTCTTTTCCAAAACTCATCAGGCGATGCTTTTCTTTTACTTTTTCTTTTCTGATATGCTTGGAAGATATCGCAGTCGTTTGCAAAGTTGGCCCAGCATCCATATTGGTAAGTAGAGTGGTAACTAGCATTTTTTTCCTCGAGTTTTTAATTTGTCGATATAAACTTTGCCCAGTATTTGTACCAATCAAGCTTGGTAAAAGGTTGTAGTAAGAACAGAAATTGGAAGTAGATTACATTTTTTGAATAACAAGTTTAGACTCAGAATTATGAATAAAACAGGCTACCTTTTATTGTTCGAACGATATGCATGTTACATGGATGATCAAAGTTACATAAACATGTTTAAAAGAAACAGTGCACTGAATGATTTTGAGCTGATTCAATATTCATGGGGGCTGTTCACGACTTTTTTCTTTCAATTTTCTTCCTCTGTTTGGTGATGCAAAGCTCAGGGCGACGCAGCACGTGCTCGGCGGTGAACAAAAAAGAGTCACATGAGTAGAAGCATTGTATTATTCACATCAGTTGGCGTCAAGTAAATTTCAATGAGCAACTGAAAAGGTTCTGGAGCTGAAGAGGGAAATTCTTGAATCTTTCCAAGGGAGGCCAAGAGCCAAGCGTGTGCACAATGCCGGAGATGAGCGTCGAGAGCAAAGTAGAGCTGTCGGAATCCAAAATTTACCGGTGCCGTCAACGATCCAAGCAAAGGCCTCGAAAAGTCTTCAATTTAGCGCGGCCAAAGATGTCTGTATAAATCAACCACTCGTGTTTCTTCTTTGAGTAATGATGAGGGACAGCTCACTGGTTTAACCCCGCTTACCAATGTGGCCTTTTCGCCAATACAGCGTATAAACCCGCTTGAGTTCCGTCTTCAATTTACTTCTACTCCTATCTCTTCTTCGGCGCTAGCGAATCACGACGTAAAAGTTTCTGTTAAGTATCCCAGCAAAATTGTGAATAAAAAACTTCGAGGAACTTATGGGAACATCGGTAAAGTATTGGTTTATGAAGTTCCGTCACGAATTGCTGGAGCAATAATGAACTGCCCGCCTGTGAAAAAGCATGTCATTGAAAAGGCGATGACAGTTGTCTCGAAAGAAGTGGCAGGCCTTTATTACAAAACAAACCCATCGCTGTTACGAAAAACCGGAAAAGAGGACCTGAAAAAATTTGACTTCAAACATGTTTGCAGTGAGTGGCGTGAAAGAGCTCCTCTTTTCTATTGCTTCCTTCTGACATCTGCAGTAAACAAGAGTTCGAAAAGTTGCACCTGGTTTGGCAGCTTAGCACTTGCGGGTTCAGTTTTGTCACAGGCGGCCCAAGCTCTCTTTGAGAACCACACAAGGAACACAATTTGCATATCGATTTATAAAGATTTGTATAGGATTTTCTACAAGATATCCATAGAAATAGTTAAAAGTGAAAATATTAAATAAAAATGGCTTACCTCCTCTTTAAGAAGAGAAAACCAGGATTAAAAAAAACCGCTTAAATCAAGTGAAATCGGTAAAATAACGACACCAGGAGCAAGCAACACACGTATGGAATAAGGTAAGCCATTTTTATTTAATATTCTCACTTTTAACTATCTCTATGGATATCTTGTAGAAAATCCCATACAAATCCTTATAAATCGATATGCAAATTGTGTCCCTTGTGTGGTTCTCAAAGAGAGCTTGGGCCGCCTGTGATTGTACCAACTATGATTTTATATAGTGAACGTATAAAAGTTAAAATTGCGTTACCGCTTGTGAATTCTATATGCTGCTAAGTCAAGGGATAAGGACTGGAAATTACGTGATCACTGGTATTTACATACTGTATACGCAAAGGAAAACTGATGGTGCACAAGTCGACTCAAAAGGCACACGCATAACTCGACAGTGGAGGATCGTAAAATGATCTAAAAAAATGGTCCAAAAATGGTTCAAAAAAGGGTCCAAAACATAGTCCAATCTAGTCAATATTTTAACCTATGCCGGGTTAGCTTAAGAAGCTCACCGTTCCCTATCCTCTAGGCTCCAACAGCGATCAAACTAGGCTTCTTTTCATTTTAATTTTAATTTGCCTGTTAATTATAAATTTTTTTTTTAATTTCGTCGTAATTTCATCTTTGTAAGACTTTTGTTTCAGACAACAAGGCATTCCATGTTGTTGGATATTCCACCACCACTGCTCCGTTTCATCATTTCATCGAATGGGGTCACCATGTTAGACTCAAGTTATCGTATTTCGGAACTTACTCGTTTTGCAAATTTGGCGGCTCTTTTCAGTATTTGTCGCTGATTGAAATAGTAAATTGCTCATTTTTCGAAAAAATAAAATTTTTCTCTAAAGCTCCTACGATGTGTAAATCAAACCTATTTAGATATTTCTGCACGGAAAAGTGTTTTTTCAATTACATGCCGGTGACACCACCGTGAAATTATTGTGAGATGTTTATCATCTTTTTTGGCGTCACGGCAAGAACTTAAAGAAGTGCGGATATCTTAGGATATTCTGGGCATTATACGCTGATTCAAACGATAAAATCCTCTCTCTTCAAGAAAGAAAAAATTTCCTTTGGTTTTCATGATGCACCCATCATAACCTTTAAGACATTAAAAGTTTACGCTATTTTTTTCATGATTTCTGTGCGGCAAGGTCAGCGAGTATCCATTCAAGCCTTATCGGCTTTCGGACTTAGGAAGGCCCGCTGTCAATAAGGGTCCCTTGTGTGTATTTAAGAACCAAGAGTGTAACGCAGTCTTATCATCCCCTAATGATAAGATAAGCTAGTTATCAAAACAATCGCTGGATTTTGTTTGGGGATCTTTTAGTTTTTCTGCCTATATTTTGTTTTTAAATTGCCGTTATAAGTTGCTTTACCTTCAATGTCAGTACTGCACTCACAGTGTTAAAGGTGTTTATGCTGAGTACCCTTCAATTCTGCATACTGTGAAGTGCAGTCATTCAGCTGAAAAACTGTCAATCAAAGCCGTGGATTAGATACTCGATGACAGTTATGTATACCTTTGATCTTACTGCAACTGGACTGTCCATGACGAGTTAGTTTTCATGCACTGTCTTAAGATTTGGAAGCTTTGAACTGTAAATGACACTGTTAACCTGAAACAATGCCTTAACATGACAGATAGACACCCACTCCACGTGGACACTCGAACCGAGATGTCGCACCAACTTCACAGAACATTGCACACGACTGAAATAGAGTGACGAAGGTAATTGAAGTAAATCAAGTTTCCTGTGTTTTCAGGAACGTGTAAAACTTGCAACTCAGGTATGTTATCAAAGCGACTGCTAGCCTTTTCCACCATCAATACCTGAGCAAGGTGCAAGTTTTGCAGTGATGTTTACGAAGAGCGCTTTTTAAAGCTCAATTCTCGTGGGACAAAGATTTAGATAGAGCCTGTTTATGTTTTCTTAGAGCACCCACCGATATTGTCTCTCGAGAAAAAATCTGACATGGTTAATGTCTCTGCGTATGTTGGACTACGTTTACTCTTTCGTAGTTTTCCTCCGAGTACTAAAACATTCCTTAGCGATCAAGCGAGGGACAAACGAGTGAACTATTACAAGCAGAGGCTTGCGCTGCTTTAATATTTAAACCCACTAACTCTTAGGAATGTGCTTAGCAAGGCACATATGATAATACCAACATAATTGTCTCAGTTGATTCGCAAAAAGTGTTCAGCAAACAAGCCTTTGTTACATTAAAATGATTCATAGGTGTTAAAAGCCGAAAGTTACGTACTTAAATACCTTAATAATGAGAGATGCTGGTTGAATAAAGGCAATGGCAGTTTCCCTGCATGTCATCGTACATTTTGTTTGTAAGAATCTCTTGCTTACATGAGCGTGACCTCTGTTGAATGTCTTCGCGCCCAACTGTCCACGCTAGATTCACTTACATTCTTGGATCGATGCCCACGGATTATCAATATGCAGATCTACAACGTTATATACTAGCTGTGCAAACTCAAAGAGATTGATGGACAGCCTTCGATGATGCATTCAAAAGTGGTCGGACTCTTCAATTGCCAAGTTTTGAAAAACGCTGCATGCGATCGTTCTGTAGTCATGTCCTAGCCATAAAGCTTTGATAACATTCTAGACCTTCAATAATTGATCATAAAAGCGTATCGATGAAAAGGAGTATGTTTACAAAATGACTTGGTGAACAAGTGGTGGGGCAGAAATGTAGGCAAGCACTGCGTCCTCACCTTAAGATCAAACTAGAGTAAGAAGACGTTACCAAAACTCAAAGTTCCTATTGTAATTGAGTGTCTGTCTAAAAACGAAATAGCGACCGCGATTTGGCACTCTTCGATAAATTTGTGTCAGTATGGGGAGTAAACTTCATTAAACATTTTGGGTAAATTTGAAAGATCATGTGATGGAAGGCGTTGCAAAGCCGCGGTCCCGATGTAAAATAGATTTTCTGAAAAAGAGCATCGAAGAGGAATCGACGTTAAGACTACTGAAGGCGGACGAAACGTTATAGCAGTCACTTTTTCGTCTGAAATACTTCGTATTCGCTGTAAATTAACTCATTTTTAAGAATGAGAAAGATGCTGAATGTTAACGTTGTTTGATGAAATTTAGATGTTTTTAGTCTTGTCACAAGCGTGGGGTAACGAATGTAGAACCTCAATAAGACTCGAACCACAGACCTTCGGTATTGCTCTCCGAAGTTTCACCGCTGAGCCTCAAAGATCTGCAGTGAGCTAAGCTATCGTTTGAATAATTGCTAAAAGTTTCAGAACAGTTGCAAGCGATTGATCATCAGTTGCCTACGTAAAAAAAGAAGAGGAAATGTCCAGTACGTTCAGCCGTCTTATCGGTGAGATTAAATGGAAGTACATCAGTTCACTCGAAGACAATATTTTCAACTGGTATCTACTCGTGAATAGAACACTAAATGTGCGCGATCGTATTTTCAAAGATTATATTAATTGGAAGTGTATTGTTGGAAATGCCGAGTACTAACACATTTTCCTACCTGCTAGTGAAGTGGGTAAGTCCATGGGGCAATTCTTCTTCGATCTTAGCTTTGCTAGTTGTAGTTTCAGATAAAAGTTTTCCGTGTTGGCATTTCGGCAAACGCCCCCCTCACCTAAGGCTGAGTATCGCGCATGATCAAAGTTTACTTTTCCTGCGCATGTTTCTTTGCGATGTATCGCTTCCCAAAAAAAAAAAATTATAATCAATTTGCACAGATACCTGTAGCCTTGATCAGAGATCGGGATACAAAAAAAGTAAAAGTAGAAAATTTCTGAAACTTTCTAAATTATTTCGTGCTGAAATCTAACCCATCGACAATCCTATGATCTCCTGTCTCAGTATGTGGTGTGTGAAACTTCGTCATGCCAAAAATTTCGATTTCGATCCATTCGTTAAAGGCGTAGAAAATTTAAACTTAACCTTTGTTGTGAAATCGTGCGTGATGGGCACCTGTCTCTACCTGTCCTTTTCTCAATTCTCATGACCGTAATGTTATATTCAGGGTGATATTGTAAGGAGAAATTGGATGTTAGTCACTCTTTGGGGTTAAAGTGTTAAAGGATTAAAGGAGACGGTGAAAACCGTTCTCGTTGGGAACAAGTCTGCGAAGTCTTATCGTTACAGTATGTATAGATTATATATTCTTAGTTACACAGTTAATTTTAAGTTTACGCTCTCTGAACTCGATCTTACACATACTGTTATAGTTTCAGAGATGATTTAATATGCGTCACATATGCAACGTATCTGTATCATCGACAATTGTCAGACTATTTTTCCTCCTTTATTACACCTTTTAAGTGTAAAATATATGTTCCACTTATTTGAAGAACTTTTGTCAGGCATAAACGCAAAAAAAAAAAAAAAGATACGAGTAATTGGCCCAAGTCAGGGTAGAGTGTCACGGGTTTAAGGTGAGGGAAGGTCACATGACATACACCTACAGCCCTCTTGTGAGGTATTGACTAGAGACTAAGACGGCTTGAAACCAGTGCAGTTTCCTTGTTTTTTTTTTTTTGTTTTTTTGTTTTGTGGGAAAGTGAGCAGCATCGATACCAATAGCACTACAAGCCATAAGAAGGTTCGCTTTTCAGAGCTGATGATGTCTTATCCTGGCATATTTTCGCGCCAAAGAAGAATACAAATCTAAATAGATAAATAAATATTTTCATTCATTTATTTCAAAATCTCCAAAATACATTTTCGGTAAGTCTTTGCGAGCCCGTTGATTTAGACTTATCTACCTTATACTGCAGAATAGAAAATCAGAGAATCAAAAAATTCAGTGTGCGGAAATCTGCATCAATTCTCCTTGTGTGAGAAAAATTACCTACTAAAACTGACTTCAGTTTTACTATGATAGAACGAAAGATTCGTAAGTGCCATTACATATCAAAAATATGATGATTTAAAATTATTAACAATGACTTTCCTTGCCCTTTAAAGGTGAATAGAGTCTTATCTACGACAACGATTGGTAGATAACAGTGTGAATTTTAGAGAAGAATAATGTTTATTTACTCAACCGTAGTTTCGATACTTCTTCGCATCATAGAAAGTTAAAAAAAATATATTAACCGCTTTACTACTGATTCTTTTTTCCAGAACCTCCTTGTTTGATCCTCTACGCAAAATTCCAACAAATTCCTTTCAGTATTCTTACAGCTACATTTGGGTAAGTGTACGGATTTATTGCCTTGGTACTTGACTTACTAAGACGCATTTAGTAAGGAAAATATTTAAGAGCTGAATAAACGCTCACAATGCTTATGAACCCTTGTGCCGGACGTCAAAGACAAGGGAAAATAGAAACAACTTAACGTAGAAAGCGAGTCGGTAGAAACAGATTGTCTGAACTTACAGCAATATAGATGACGAAGGGCAAGGTGAAAGAAGGAGACGTTATCAAACAAAGCTAAAGGCGAGAATAAAGCACAGGAAGAATAATCATTGAAAAGCGTCCTGTCATGGACTAGATTACTAAGTGTGCGTTTCAATGGCGTTTCGAAACTCTTTATTCGCACAAGTTATCTTTCCATATTCTTCCCCAAACCCCCCTTTTCATCTTTATAGCATTGTTCCACTTCGCCCTTCCTAGGGTTAGGATTTCACCTACTTTCCCTTAGCAAATGTATCTACTTCACTCGCACTTCCAATCGGGCAATGAAGAGCAAGTGGTGCCCAATCCTTTGCTGTTCCCCAGTATTGACAGAGGTCAGTCTTTGCGCATGCTTTTTTTTAATTGAAACAAACATTCAGCCTTTTAATTTGGCAATAATTTTCCCTTTTATAAGCTATCAAAAGGAGCAAAGGCGGTATAGACTCATATTTGTGGGAAGTGTTTTTACAGCCATGTAAGTTTTTTCTTACCATGGTCTGCGTTAACGAGGAACAGTTGCAAAGCTCGGCAGCATTATTTCGTTGCTCGATAGGTATACTGTTTGAGACGAACACAAATCTAATATAGAAAAAGTTATGTTTTGTGCTCTTAGCAAACGTATTTCGCTTATTCTAAGGTCTTGGCCGTGATAATAACCACTGTGGTGAGGTTTGGAATCGAGCAACACCGACACATGTAAAGAGAGAAGCCATACGCTGAGGTAACAGTAATTGTGCTTACCGAAGCATCTAAGTAATTTAAATTATTATAGTATTGGCGTATAAACTATAGCAGGAAAAAGATTAATTACATATTCGTGCCGCCGAAGCAGTTGTTATAAAAGCCGGACAGGCTAACTGAAACGCCAAAAAGTTTTTCTAATATAAAATTTTGAAATGAGAAAAAATTGTAGTTTTTTTTTATTCATGAATACAATGCTTTCAAACCCACCCAGTTTATCCCCAGATTGACCTTTTTTAGTATGCTTTCCCTGAATAGTGTTTTTGCCCCGCTTATCAATGTGATGTTCCGTTTTAATCTTTAGACTACCTAATTCCAAATTTTCAAGGATGAACAAGCATTATTTTCTCAAATAAACGCTTTTGGGCCTCACTATTTTTCCTATTCGGATCATTGTGGAGGCAGCGTTTTGTGGTTTATTTATGTATTATTGGTTGGATAAGCCGCGGTGTTTGCCGGGATGCAAATTAGTCATGAGGCATGTTCTGTTCGCTCTTCGCAATTCACTTTTCACTACGCCTTCTTCCAATAATTCATGGCAAAAAAACTTATAAACCACAGAAAAAAATTCTACGTAATAGTATTTATACTCTAGTAGTTCGATACTACAGATAATATCCGTTTCTAGAAAACCGAAAACTGATCACACGCCTGACTGAAAAGTATCTCATGCGGCTTCCTTTCAGTTTTTACTGATTTGACTACTGAGTTTCAATTTAATGAATAAATGCAAAACTCTGCAATTGAAAACTATTTGATTTTCTTGCTACATATGAAATGAAGAAATCATTCTCACACTTAACCAACATTGACAAACCTCACTATATCCCACTTAACGAGTTGAAATGTCTACTTGTCGCGCTCAATTCAAGACTTGCCTGAGTTAGAGATTACATCTGATTTCGTGACTTCTTTGCCGTATTAGTTACGTGCTGAAAATGCGCATACTTGACCGATAAAAAGGTGGATTGACCTCTTACCAGAGTAAGAAAATGCTGAAAGATATCCACATGCAAGGTCTCTTTCACAATTTGTGATTGCGTCTCGCAGTCCTTTCTCACGTATCGTCTTCTCAAAGTAATAAAGCTCGTGGGTATTTAATAAACTTGACGGTAATCGACTTGTGATGTTGTAAGCCAACTACCAATGTGGAAAGGTTAAAGGCGGCCATAAATTCTGCGTTGACTTTCATTTTCCTTCGAACACGTTTTACCTTTGGTTCAACCACGAGGTCCTTTGTTCGCGGCAAACTAATTAACATATCTGACCGTGTGGCGTTAATAAGTATTGAAAAACGACAGGTCTTCGACTGCTTGTCAAAACTTTGACATGTGAGACATTCTGATGTAACGTGTAATGCCTGGTTCGACAAAGATTATTCGTACCCAAAACGTTCCGTTTTCTCGTGAAACAAGCGATGGTTCTAGCTAAATGAAAATAAAAATCACGCATAAACTGGGCATTTTACAAGAAAACAACGAAAAGGAATAACATGAAACAGGGAATAAAATAAAACCTCATTACAGCAAAGCTCAAGATTAGATTTAAATGCCACATCTTGAAGGTGGCGAGAGTCGGTGTTCTTGTTGTCTACTTTGGGCTGAGTTTAACCTGACACCAAGCCTGATCTCCTGATGAATGGTATCTTAGTTTTCTCAGTTTTACTAAATATATACTGTGGAAGAATTAATATAGGCGGGAATGTATTTCCGCTTAGTTACAAAAACTGACAAGTTGGCTTGAATTAGTTTTCGCGCAACTCACTTCCTGTTGTTTTGCAAGATAGAAAATGCAGTGATAGCCAATTACAGTATCTCTGTCAGTCATCCGCCAGTATAATTTGGTCATGCACTAAGAAGACGATCATAAAGATCATTATTTTCTTAGAGGTACCATTCTGTGTTGCCGCTAAGGCCGCATTCTGTGTTGTTGCTCGGTGTTGAATACTGACTTTGTTCTGCGTGTGGACGTGATTATAATTATGCGTGGGTGTGTACGTTGCGTGTTTACATCAGTATTTTTTCCGTTCGAACCACAACAGAGAGATAAGGCAGTTACGCTGGAATGAATTTTCGCTCATTTTTCCTCAGGCGAAATGAGCTAAAGTAAATTCTATGCTTTTAAAAGGTATTTCACAGTACCCAACATTCCCCGAGATTATGGGCCGCTCATTTTTTTCTTCACAAGTAGTTAGCTCAATGAACGTCAAGGTAATTTAAAAAGACGTGATACAATCAACAGACCACCCTCACACAAAGCATGTGTACATGATGCTTGCTTTCCTTACAGCTTCCGTGACACAGTGTAATGGATGATCATTGTTTTTAAAGACTAAATGGGTTCTTTGTTTTGGTAGGAATAAAAATTAAAGGGACAGGTGCAGTGCGAAGACCAACTCGACTTCATGTGCATGTTATGAATATTATGACCTAATTAATGCACTTGATATTGCATGAGTGTAAGCACCTATATTTAGAAGTGACAGTGATACTTGCTCGTCCAGTCCCTAACGCGGCGACATAAGCTATAAAATGGTAATTCGCAGACGTCGTTCTTTCGCATAGAAACGCAAGCAATACTTTAAGGAGTTGAAACTTCTTGGTCTTCTTCCGTTTTCTGTTATATTTATTCTGTTATATTTTCTATTATATAAGATCCTTCTATTATTATGGTTGCACTCTTTTTAACGAATTATCTTAATGATATTTCGTGTTATACATCTTTTAATCTTTTACTTGTAAATAGTTCTCTATTTATATTTATATTATTTCCTGTTTTAGTGTAATGTTTTAATGTTGTTGCTCAGGGCTCCCATTGATAACAGACAGCTTTTTGCGTCTGAAGGGGCTACCCTGAGCCTTATAAATTAATAAAGGTTTTCACTTCACTTCTGATGGGTATGCTATGATACATTTACTAAATCGCAAAGTGCTAACCTTCTTCGCTCAACATGTCATCTTTTAAAATGTTTTCCTCATTTCTTAAGAAAAATTTCAAAGTTAGGTTGAACCGGAAGATAACACGAAACACATTACAAGAGACTTTGGACCCTCTGACAATTTTCAACTCTAAAAAATAACTCGTCTATTGTTGGGGCTTTCTCGTTGCGTGTCGAAGAATACGAAACGTCAGATCTATAAAAGAGAGTATAATTCATAGGCGCACATAGACATTAAATTTCTCTTCGAGTGCTTCCCTTTTTTTCTTACAAGCGAGAACTGCGATTGACTGAGTTAACGAGTTGGACATGAGAAGAGAAATTCCATAGATAGAAGCCACCATGTTATATATTTTTTATTATGTAAGGGAGTCAACTTTTCTTGACGATTAAAAATATCAAGGGTATAAATTTTCTTGAATGATGGAAAACTGGTTAGTCATAAATAAAAGAGCTTCATTAGAAAGTCACAAAACTGCATCACCATCGGGCTCTTTATGAGTGTATTTGACCTCATCCTCTTCCCAGAATTTCCCTTCGTTTCCGTCGGCGATGGGACAATTTTTCACTTTTCTTTACGAGAGTTTTGGCAGAAACAGTGGAGGTCAATTGACACAGGAGAACGCTTAATCATTTATTCATTGTCCCCCTTCCAATAGAGAAACTTATGTAATCAGTATATCCTACAAGAAAGATCACCGCCTTCCAAAACCGGTTCAATGGATTGAATTTAAACATCAACAAGAGAGATCGCAACAGCTAGATAAATGACCACACAGGAACTAGATCTCTAGTCTCAAAGCGAACCCATCCGACAGTACTGTCCGTATGTTCTATCTAAAGTTCATCGAGGTACGGGAGGCGGGACTGAGATCAATCTAACCGCAACATGTCGCCAAGCTCCTAAAATATTGATAGCTGGTGGATGATAAGGAAGTCTGGGTAACCGGTTGCCAAGGACCAGGTCATTTTGGATCAAGAGTTGAGAGAAGCCTCCTCTCTCTCCCTAGTGATGATGAGTCCCTCGCTCATTGATTAATTTGCATGTAATTTAGGGACAAAAATATATTTTGCGATAGTTAAAATAGAAAAAAATGAATAATCAAAGCCCGCCCGTGGGCAGACTACATAATCAGTTGCTCTTCAGACAGAGACCGCCCACAACACGAGTTGATATTGCTAGCGCCAGTTATCACAACAAATTAAGAAGCCAGTGAAGACAAAAGCACTGTATTTGTCACTATATAAAGAAATTACGGTTTTCCCTTGGAGTGCCGACAAGACGCTTGAAAGCCTTATAAACTTTTTATGAATACTAATAAAAGACAGTTAGTGGAGGCAGCTGGTTAGGAAGCGCGGCGAACTTCAAAGAAGTAACTCTACTAACTATGTAAAAGAGGACAACCCATAATACGGAACGCCTTACCATTGATTAAAAGAACTCACCAAACGTCTTTGTTGCCTTCGGTGTCATAATTCTTTCCTTCTGATCTCCTTGCGTCAATTGAAATGTTTCTAGAAATTCTTTCTTGCATTAAGTTTAAAGAAGACTTTTACTAAAGTGCTGTTTTAAAAGAAGAACAAGAATTACATTTCAAAGTATGTCACTGGAGGTTAGGTATACAGCAAAGCAAGTAATACTTAACATGTTGAGTCTAAGAATCTTGTGGGTAGATCAGATGAAAAATCGTACTCTTCTCAAATGCTTAACATTTTGAATTTGCTTCACTATAATTCGGCTGTTATTCCTTTTGAACGTATCTTGAATTACTAAGTTGGTTCTTGATTTGCGCTAGATATAGATAGATATATGATGTATAAATGAATAAATGAATAACTATGTATACGTATGTGATCGAACATACTGTGCGCAGGTTGTTTCACTTATCCTAAAGTGCTGTCTGCACGGATATACAGAGAGAAATATGCATTTTAAAGAAGGAGAGTTGAATTTCACGCAGTCACGCACTAAGCGATCATCAGACTCAAGTTTTTCTTTCCCTTTTAAATGTGTTTCATTTTTTTGTTTGGATCATTTTGTCTTTTCTTATAATTAAGGGACTTCGAGTCAATCAGAGTTCTCTCTCATTTAAAGATTGTTTTATTCAGTTCTCAGTTGCCATGTAAAATATCTGTTATTGCTAAATGGGGTAAGGCATATTTTCCGCATACCGAGCTTCTATAAGAGAGCGTGTTACTCGAAACATTGGCTCTTTCATTGGCTTTGTCAAAGAGTTCTGTATAAATTAATGTCGAAGAGGCTCTAGTGATCTTTATATCCGATTTAAAGTGAGTTAAATCATAAAAAATAAATAATAAGTCGCCGACGCCAATGCGGGCAAGTGCAGGTAGCCAATCAGAAAACAGGATTCGCTTCATCTTGCCCGTGCGCGCTGTCAGTTTGTCAGCTATATATCAAAGTGATTCACAGAGCAGGATATCTACCGACCAATATATATTATCTCACATCATGATCACAGATCTCGACATGTTGCCTTTTCTCAAGAAAGAGTCAAAGTGAAGCTTTGAGCTTCAGCATTTAACACATGATCGTCATTTGATGGTCTTGTGAACTATTAATTTTTTTCGACAGATGATCTGAAGTTTTTATTTAATTTTTGTCTTCATCTTTTCTCCCGCCGTTTGGGTAGAAAACGAATAGATTAATAAATGAATGGAATAAGAAGGCTCAACAGTTTCCACTTATGGTCATATAGTACATGAACTGATTACCGAGGTAGAGTGAAGCTTTAGGGATAGAAATGCAGTATCCCTAGTTCAAAATAGAATAAATGAACTCAGATGCTTCATTAAAATCAATTGATACTGAATAACGTTGATGTGCAAAATTTTGGCAGCACTAGTGATAGTAATACTTTTGCTTTGGATGAACAAGTGACACAGCGAAATCATTCAAATTATTCTAAAACTGTGCATCAATACTGACGACTTTAACACCAACAACAACATCAACTGTAGCATGCTAGTTTATCGTCAATTGAAATCAATTTTCTTTCCAAAAAAATCTTAGTGATGACGAACCAATGGAGAAAATATGCTCTTTACGTGCTTGTCATTCTCATAGAGCCGATTCAGTAATGGAAAAGTTCGTTTCAGAGCCAGATCATGCTGTGTTATCTAAAATCTATTGTACTTAAGAGTCTAAGCCAGTAATATATGGAGAGGTATTGGCCAGCGTACTCATTGTTTTGATAGCTTTCAACAGCTGCCAATTGCTCATCAATATAACACTTTGCAGCCAATGCTTCTCGACTTAAGTCAAGCAAAAAAAAAAAAAAAAACGCTGATATCAGCAAGCCCGCAATGTGACATGAAAACTAGTAAGAGGATTTTTTTGTGCAACAACTGTCACTGTAAAATCTCAATGTGGATGTCCAAGAAAAGTGGCTCAAATTTGATAACAATAGGACTTGTTAGACAGGCGAAAAATGACCCTATGTGGCCATTTTTGAACAATGGCGCAACGGCTTCAGAACACACGAGGGATTTGTCGAAGCTTCCGATTAGCATACGAGCGGGAAATTTAAACGCTCGGAAAGACTAGACTTTAGAACTATGACGACTTTAGTTTAGAACTATGACAGTTTCTGGAGAAAGATTTATACGGGGAGAGGTGGTCTGAGTGAGACAACGTATTTTGAATTCTCGATGTGTGCATTGCCACATTAGCGGTCAATTTTTTCCTGGGGTAGACCATTGAGAGTTGACTCGACGAGACAAATTTACATACGTATGATGAACGATCCTCGCAGGAGGATCGTGCATCATACGTATCTAATACCGCAGTTCAAAATATATGAACTTCAAATATACATTGTATCAGACAAATTTACGCTACCCACTTCCCCGAAGCGGCTAAATCAGCGTTTAATTTTCCCTTGGGGTACTCTGGTGACAATTTATCTGTCGTGTGCAAATATGCTCTACTTACTCTTCCAAAATAGCTAAATTGTGATGCCAAAAATTTTTTTCCGATT